>NC_086324.1:29361788-29514288 GCF_036172605.1 Pelobates fuscus | reverse complement strand
TCCCTAAATTGATACTGCGTAACTTTGTTACTGCCACCATCATTCATTCCCCATAAAGAAAAATGGGTTTTCAAATTTCAGAAATTAACTACATTTTCAGTCGAGATTTGGTTAATCAGAATCAATCATTTCCAAATTTTGGACAGACCAAAATGTTTAAATTTACAATTTGAAACAAAATTAAACAAAATAAAGTTTTTACCCATGTATATCCCTAGACACCAACTACAGGTAGTAAAGCTGCAACTTTGGATCTGGGTACCAATTTGTGTTCTTTTATTTTCCGTGCTACATTATGCCAGTACCCATGCCACAGTGTGACTAACAACTCTTAACCAAGCTACCCCTTTACCAAGTCTTCCAGTACAGTAGGCTAATGATAGCCGAGTTTTTAGATTAATTTAGGAATTTCTATAAAATTGTTCACTCTATAAACTAAACATTGCCAATGCTTTTCTAATTTAGATCAAGTTCTGGAAACCCAAAATGAGAACACCAAGCCTGCAATACAAAATGACTTCAGTTTTATTTTTATATTATTATCCACAGCACCTTACAATTATAGAAAGGGGACATTAAGAAGTGAAGGCAATGCTCAAACAAGCTTACAGTCTATGAGGGTTTAAGGTAGTCAGATATAAGGTGAGGTGGTCTCAGCAGGATTTGAACCTGGGTTCTCGGGTTTGTGATAGCTGCTTACCTTGACATTGTAGACTTAATCTGTTAATAATCGTCATAGGTGACTGTATTCTCTTGTAGCACTGGAGATATAAATTATTTTATTTTAATTTTATGTTTGTTTTATCTAGGTAAGTTCTTCTCGATTATTGTTTTGATAATTGCCATTTTTTTTTACTATTGTCTTTTGTCTTTTTTTTTTTTAAATATGCTCCCCAAAATCAATACATCTCCTACTTAAAACTATTTGTAAAATACTTGGTTGAAAGAATAACGTCCTCCCCTGTGGGACCCCGTACGTCATAACCTTAGCTGGAATTACGGGTTTGATTGAGTAGCAGCAATACATATGATGGGGAACTGGAATTGTTGTTGGGCAGTTTTTACTGCCCTACATATATTAAAAGTATATTAGGCACAACAGTATTTTTTCCTTTTTATATTTCCATTTATTCTTATTAAATGAGGGGTGTGTATATGGGGATTATCAGAAGAAACATACAGTGTGTGCTCACTAAATAAGCACATAGGAAATTACAGTTACCTATACTCCTTGCCAGAAGTGTATAAATGACCTTCTCAAGAAGAGGTTAACAAACAGTGTTATTCAGTGGGAACTGAGAATTGTCAGTAATTGTCTAGAAATTGCATATTTAAGGTCAACATAGCTGAGAAGGAATATTTTTATCATTTGGATATTTTGGACAATAATTTGGAATTACCTGTTTCAGTGGTTACTGTGGTTGTTTACAAATAGTTTACATGCTGAAAAAAAAACTAGGAGTACCAGGATTATATATATATATATATATATATATATATATATATATATATATATATATATATATATATATATATATCAGCCATTTCAACGCTCACTAAATTTAACCTATCTAACTTAGGCCATAATTCTGGAGGCTTAGTTACAGTATATGATCATATATTGCATTAGACTGTCACAACGTCAATGTAACCCATTCTTGGCAGGTCCTATCCTAGCAACCTAAACTCTGTATATATCTTTATTATGAATGGGGAGCAACTGGTTGCCTTAGAGCATCAGCTGACCGCCCCTACATGGCTGTATGCCGCTCTTCCTGTAACTCAGATTCAGAAGCCGGGGGACCTAGAGATCAGCATTGAAGGCAACTTTTAGAGTTATATTCGAAAACTGAGTGGTTTTTTTTGTATCTGTTCTGTTTTTTTCCCTCCTTTGTGCTGCTGCTTGATTAATTGGGGGAGTGTTCATTAATTGCACCTGTGTGGGATTTGCATTCCCATATAAGCACACCCCTAACTCACTGAGCTTGCTCACATTGCTTGAAAGCAGACTCTATTGAGTAGACTCTTTAAAGTAGGAGTTAGAAAAGCAGGAGTTCATTGGAGAGTGGTCTGTAACATAATTGTAATATGCATAAGTAGTAGTGGTGCAAAATTGGTTGAGGTGTGCCAAAACCAACGTAAGGGTAGACCTGTAATAAAAGAGGGCAAAAAGATTAACCAAGAAAACACACTTTATTGCAGAATATTACAGAGCCAAACTTCTGAAAGCGTTCCTCATTTCTTTCTCGGGTTGTGGGATGTACTCCCCAGTCTCTTGATGATATTCACTGAGGTGTCTGTGCTGGAGGCTATGGGAGCTTCCCCTATTCTAAAAGAATGGCATGAAAATGATGCAGGGTTGAAACCTGGTGGCAGGAGTAGGGTTCTAACGTAGAATATAAATTTGGAGGTAGTAAGTGGGTAACCTTGTAGTAAGAGTAAGGTACGACACAGCCAACTGTGGATAGGTAGGAGTCTAGTATTTTAACAGGCTTGGGATTTAGCAGGATAATGGATGTATGATTGGCTTGATTTGTTTTATACGTTTGCAGAGAGAATACGTGGTGGTCGTGATTCTTAGTAATGTCAGATGTTTTAAGACTTAAATTGACCTCTGTTTGACGAACTGTCTTAAGAAGAGGGCTGCACATGCTTATGTAATGTATGATCATATACCAAACTAAACTCCCATAATTTTAGCCTAGGTTAGGTGTTTAAACAAACAACAACAATAAAATATTACATTCCATGAGCTTTGAAGTTGCTGTTTAGTGAATGAATGAGTGTGCTGGATCTTGTATGTTGTATGAATTGGCCCCAGCAGCACTCTTTAATGTATGCATGTTCAGATAAGTTAGGCTAAACATAGAAACATAGAATGTGACGGCAGATAAGAACCATTCGGCCCATCTAGTCTGCCCAATTTTCTAAATACTTTCATTAGTCCCTGGCCTTATCTTATAGTTAGGATAGCCTTATGCCTATCCCATGCATGCTTAAACTCCTTTACTGTGTTAACCTCTACCACTTCAGCTGGAAGGGTATTCCATGCATCCACTACCCTCTCAGTAAAGTAATACTTCCTGATAATATTTTTAAACCTTTGTCCCTCTAATTTAAGACTATGTCCTCTTGTTGTGGTAGTTTTTCTTCTTTTAAATATAGTCTCCTCCTTTACTGTGTTGATTCCCTTTATGTATTTAAATGTTTCTATCATATCCCCCTGTCTCGTCTTTCCTCCAAGCTATACATGTTAAGATCCTGGTAAGTTTTATCCTGCAATCCATGAACCAGTTTAGTAGCCCTTCTCTGAACTCTCTCTAAGGTTAGGTCCTGAAAGTCCTAACAATAAATTTAGGTAAATGGGAGTTATGAGAGCCTGTCTTATACTCAAAAAACATGTGTAGCATAATAGCACAGAGTCTAAATGTGCATTGTATGCAGAAGGAAAGATATATTGCCAGCTGTAAATCCCATGTAATCTATATACATTATTTATAAATAATAGGCATATAGGGTTATTACAGACATTTAAATAATGGAGTTTGTGGGGTAGGATGGAGGGGAGATAATACGTCAGTTTAATTTTATTTCCTGCAGAGGTAGTGTTGATTTTTATAAATAATTAATTTTAGCCTTCTGCCTCCCTCCCAGTTTGGACAATGTAATTGAAAATTTCAGGATAAAAATAAATAAATAAAAACTATAATTAAAAAATGAATTATTATAATATTTAATGAATTTAATTCATAGTAAGACTAAAACACGAATAGGTGAATGAATGAATATAGAATCTAAAGATTACTCTTCGGAATTACTGAATCTAAATCCTATTATTAGGATTTATTTTTTTTAATATATATTAAAAGAAGGTTTACTATTAACAAGTGAGTTAACACAAAATAAAATATGATTATAATAGATGTTTTTAAGTTGTAGTTGTAGAAAGGCAAAATAGTTTGTCATTTAAAAAAATATATATATTTTAAAGGACATAGAATTTCCCGATGAGACCAATTAGAATTTAATATAGCAGCATGGCTACTAAAATATTGTAGTTTTATCAGATTTAAGCTTACGGTATTTTCTCAAATTTAATTACAAGTTGAAATCTGGTTTTATAAGACAGAACGTGGTGTGTTAAACTCTCTAAGGATTTAATGAGAATAAGATAATGCCATAGTTTAAGCATTGTTGGATTTTCTGAGAATAATGCAAGGACCAAAGGTTCAGCTGATTTGCACATTATTTTGAAGTATTAGTCACTTCTATTTGTGTTATCCTTTCTACTGTCCGGAAACTTTTATTTTTTTTTCCTTGTCTTGTTGTGAAACTGAGAAATTAGCCCCAAGAGATATGTGCTGCATCTACTTAACAGTGTTTATAGGAAGTCTGGTTAATAAGGATTTAGATTTAGCACTGTCCATTAACAAATATAGGTCTAGTCGCAGTGGCGTACATACCGGGGTCGCAGGGGTCGCGGCTGCGACCGGGCCCGGCCCACCAGGGGGCCCGGCCGCCCTGCGACCCCGGTATGTATGTCACTGGGCCAGCCTCTTCTCCTGGGGGGCCCAAGAGCCGGCCACCTCAGGGCCCCCCGAGGCTGGCCCTGCTGTCACCCGGCTGGCCGGTCCTGCAGGCGCGCGAGGGAGCACTGTCTCCTAGGTGCTTCCTCTTCAGCTCCCTCGCGCACCGCACTGATACCGGAGCCGGAAGATGACGTCATCTTCCGGCTCCGGTATCAGTGCGGCGCGCGAGGGAGCTGAAGAGGAAGCACACAGGAGACAGTGCTCCCTCGCGCACCCGCAGGACCGGCCAGCCTGACTGCTCGCCGGGTGACCGCCCCCCCAGGAGCCCAGCAGCACCACTGGACCCCAGGGAATCCCCTCAGCTCTCCCACAGGTAAGGAGGCTGGGGGGATTTAAAAAAAAATGTGTTTGTGAGTGTCAGTGTATGTTAGTGTTAGTGAGTGTGTGTGTATGTTAGTGTGTGTTTGTGAGTGTGAGTGTATGTTAGTGTGTGTGAGTGTGTGTTAGAGTGTGTGTTAGTGTGTGTTTGTGAGTGTGAGTGTGTGTGAGTGTGTGTTAGTGAGTGTGTTAGTGTGTGTGAGTGTATGTTAGTGTGTGTTTGTGAGTGTGAGTGTATGTTTGTGAGTGTGAGTGTGTGTGAGTGTATGTTAGTGTGTGTTTGTATGTTAGTGTGTGTGAGTGTATGTTAGTGTGTGTGAGTGTGTTATAGTGTGAGTGTGTTAGTGTGTGAGTGTATGTTAGTGTGTGTTTGTGAGTGTGAGTGTGTGTTAGTGTTAGATTGTGTGTGTTAGTGTGTGTGTTAGTGTGTTAGTCTTAGAGTGTGTGTGTGAGTGTATGTTAATGTGTGTGTCTGTTACTGAGTATGTTTGTGTGCATCTGTTAGTGAGTGTGTATGTATGTCTGTCACTGAGTGTGTGTCTGTCAGTAAATGTGTGCGTCTGTTCATGAGAGTGTGTGTGTCTTAAGCACTTACCTTTCTCCAGCGCCGGACTCCCTTGGCGCTGGGAATCTCTCCAGCCCGATCCGCCTCTCAGCTCCGAATGCGCATGCGTGGCAAGAGCCACGCGCGCATTCAAACCGCCCATAGGAAAGCATTATTCAATGCTTTCCTATGGACGTTCAGCGTCTTCTCACTGTGATTTTCACAGTGAGAATCGCAGAAAATCCTCTAGCGGCTGTCAATGAGACAGCCGCTAGAGGCTGGATTAACCCTCAGTGAAACATAGCCGTTTCTCTGAAACGGCTATGTTTTCAGCTGCAGGGTTAAAACTAGAGACCTGGCACCCAGACCACTTCATTGAGCTGATGTGATCTGGGTGTCTGTAGTGGTCCTTTAAGTGTATGTGTTTATGCATGCACTGGCGTACATACCGCGGTCACACAGGTCGCAGCCCTGCGACCCGGTGCCCGCCGCTATGTGTTGCGGCCCCAGCCCGCACAGAGTAAGCGCGCGGGGGGGCCCACGGATCAGTTTTCGCACCGGGGCCCCATGGGTTGTGTGTACGCCACTGTCTAGTCGCATCTGTACTGGAGTGTATCAGTACTCAATAGAACAAGGGACACCACACTCCCTTGGTCTCCAGGGTGCAGCTAGACCTGAGTTAGGACAAACACCACTCTTTTAGAAAGAAGAAAATGGTCCAGGCACTTAAGGTGATGCAACAAGAAAAATATAAATAAGCCCAATAGAACAAGATGAATAGACTCTCAGAGCTTTCTACAAAATCAGGAAACAAGGACAGCATAGTTAGGAGTAAATTTGTGCATTCAGTCTCAAGCAAATTACAATTCCCTACTACTTTATTAACACTGCCCATCCCTATTTCGTCTGCTGAGATTTTCTCACTAGGGCTGATGATCACAGACACAGAGAGAGTGTGAAACTGAGCCTGAGTGGTAAGAAAAACATTGTGCTGCTTAAAGGGACACTCCAGGCACTATAACAACTTCATCTAAATGAAGTTGTTATGGTGCCAAAAGGCCCCTGGAGGCACTCCTACCTCAATGGGTTACACTGTTCTCAAAATGTTTAACCACAAAGTGGCCTCCAGCAGCGATGTCCACTCCCACCCTGGCTTCACCGTCTTCTGAATTTTCAAATTCAGAAAGTGCTGAGTGCTGGTTGACAGGGGCACCACTGATTGGCTGAGAGCGGTCAACTGAAGAGTAGATATCACCGATCAATGCAAATTTTGGGGTTAAAACATTCAAGAGTGATTTAACCCCTTGAGGTAATAGTACTTTTCTCTCCATTTTGGTTAGTTGTAATCATTTATCCCAAAATTATTACAGGGACAAAAAAATGTGTCCGAACCAAAACACCACATTGGCAAAATTACAAACAACCAAAACATTTTTTTTCGGACAAATTAGTTTGGCTAAACATTTTTTTTTTTCGTGACAAGCATAAGTTTATAGTGTAGAACGTTTCCTTTTTCTCTAACTGTTTATTTAGCATTACATAGGAAAATCTGAAAGATTAATAAAGTTCTTTAGTGATATAGATTTACTGAGCTAAGCCTTCGCCGAATGCAAGTTAATCAACAAAGTGGTTATTATTGAAGGATAAGGAATCACCATATTCCTTCTGAATTGAATTCATGCACCTCCTAAAAATTCTTCTTCCCTTTGGAAATAGACAAAGTAGCAACAAAATGGTAGATATCGGACTAGGTGTTTATTTTCCCAGTGGAAGATTTCGGAGTTTAGATTCCTGTTAAACGTGTGCACTTTGACGTTTTCTCTCTTTGCTTTAATAGCCATTGATGACTAAAGCGGTCAGACTAGCACTATTGAAAACCTCAATTTCTTTGCCTTTTAAGTTAGGTGTCTAACTGTTAATGAACCAAAGTATATGCTAGACCATGTTGTCTGTGTTTTTTTTTTATATGACTCCCTAGAGAGGTTCAGATTAATGGCAAGAGGGCACCTTGTCTCAGAAATTGACATGTTTCAGCTTGTCATGTTACTTATCCTATCCAAAAACATATGATTTACAAAATAAAAAAAAAAGACAGGCCCTGCGAGAATATATTTTATCTTTTACAACACTGCATTATATATATAAATATTTAAAGAAAATCTTAGCCTTTGATGTATTTACCCACCTAAAACAACTTTATTTGTATGAACAGAGACTACACGTTATATTTCCTTAGAATTAGAATTTTTTGGAAAGATATTTTATCAAGGAACTCAATCCCATCTTTTAATTAATTATCTTTTTGGCATGTATACAACACAGATGCTAATTAAGTCTTTCTCACATTGAAGACCCCTCTCATTCTCGGTTCCTAAAATAAATTAAATATGTCTTTTGAAATACACAAATAATTACATAATGCAAAACAAAGATGAGATAGGGAATGGACAGCTACAGTGATGCACCTAATACTATTGCACCTGTGTCAAAGTTCTAAGTCTGGTAACATCAGGCGGACCCTAAACATCCAGTATTCTGTTAGATGGCAAATGTATATTATTATTATTGCCATTTATATAGCGCCAACAGATTCCGTAGCGCTTTACAATATTATGAGAGGGGGGATGTAACTATAAATAGGACAATTACAAGAAACCTTACAGGAACAATAGGTTGAAGAGGACCCTGCTCAAATGAGCTTACAGTCTATACTTTATACTCCTTAGTGACAGGTAATAATAATAATCTATATTTTATATAGCTCCTTTATCAGATTGTTAGGAAATATTTTGTCAATAACATGCACATTGTTAGGTAGCACTCATTCTCCCATTTCAGCACCAGATACAACTGGTATTGGCATAGAGTTAACATGAAACTTGTTATAGGAACATTATAACGTTAGGAATACAAACGTATTGCTAACGGTTTAGTGTCCCTGCAGCTGTTTAGGTTGTCCCTTCCACTCTGAGTACTTGAAAAGGGTGAGTTTTACTTATATTTCTTACTTTACTATCTTTCTCCTTACACGGAAGCCATGCCTCCTTGACTGAGATCATCAATCTTGATTGTCAAAGTCAATCCAATACTTCCACATAGGGAAGCGTTGGGAGGTAAGTGCAAACCGCCATGCATCTCAGGAACAGCATTTGACTGAGAACTGAGTTTTACTTGGTTCTTAACGCAGAGGTGCCTCTAGTGGCTTGAACACAAAACAATGTTTTACATTGCAGTGGTAAAATTAAAGGACCATCGCACCCAGACCACTTTGTTGTGATGAAGTGATCTGGGTGTGTTTAGTGCTCTTTTAAGTCGATTTACCATAAATAAGTGGAGATGCTAAAGTCACTAGACTATGTCATTTTCTGTGGAGATTCAGATATTGTTTTTGAGGCTTAAAGAGATGTTAACAAGCCATTGTGACTGACAGGGTTGGAGAGAGGAATGGTTAGGCAGTAAGAAGATTATAGGACTTCCATACGTCTTCCTTAAAGAAAAATAAATAAATAAAATAAAAAACACTATTGTGAATATATACCTCAAATGAAAATCTGTATGTATTAATTATTTTTATTTTTTTAATTGGGGGTATATCTAGTAACAGCTTGCAAAAGTTGCAGTTATCTTATCTAAAGAATGTGTAAGCCCTCCCCTTCAAACCCCACCCAGACTTCCCGTGGCTGTCCAATCACAGGCTCAATGAGATGTATTTGCAAGGCAGGTGCTCTGGGCAATTGCTGCCTCTTGAGTTTAAAACAAACAAACAAACCAATCAGAAAGTAACATGACAGAATGTCTGTGATTTTTTTTTTAATTTGTCTGCTAAGTAATGATTTTACTTTACCAATAGTACTAAATTATAGTAATAAAAGCAGAAAAAAATATAAAGAAACATTGGCACATTTCAAAAGAGAATGTTCTTTTAAGTAAATTAATCCCTAACAAACCAATTTTTTTTTTTAAAGGAGCACACAATTTAAAAATGAAATTAACTAAAAATTATACAAAAACAACAAACTAACACATAATAACAATTTTAATAATAAAAAAAGGTTTTTATAGATGCAATTGTTGCATCGCATGCAAGAAAACCCACAAAATGAATAAATAGTCTTCAGATTTTAAATCAGACAATAATAACAAAACGGAAAGAGAAAAAATCAGCGCTAGATTGCCACATAAGAAAATAATAGTAAGGCTGCAATCCTTAAAGGGGAGTCCTCTATAATCCCCTAATGGTAAGAAATGATGCAAAATAGAACAAAAAAAAGGTTGCGCCTAAAATATACAGTAAAACATATAAGAGTGTATATAATAAATAATATAAAATAATAAAATTTAATATTACATATTAAATGAAATATAAATGGATAATTGGCAATAGTCCAAAACACTTATCATAAGTCCATAATGGTAGATGCCATGTATAAGAACAGGGATCCTGAGGCGTAAAATGGGGTGTGTCTTCACAAAGGTGTCCTTGAAATCCAGTGAAGTAGTATGTGGAGAAAAAAACAAGAGGAACTCCAATGGCACAGTATATAGATGAATAAAATGGTAAATAAAATAAAAGTAGTCTTACTCACACTTTTCAGAGCTAGAACCTAGCTCTGATATAACGCACGTGAAGTGGAATAATCCCCACTCAAGGATATGCGGAGTAATATTGATTGGCGAGTATCTGGCTCAGATTCAAGTTGGTATTATTCGACCCAGGGAGGAAAAATAAAGTATATAGTGCTCTCTGTATAGTAATTAAAAGGTATAAAAAGAGAATAAATATACTACTCACAGTATATAGAGCAGGCTTGTACTGCTCAATGATAGGCACTTGGGTGGTATCATCCCCACCTAAAGATTCTTTAGGCTTCTCGTCAGGTAGATAGTATTTGTATAGTCAGGTGAAAAAGACCCGGCTATAAAAAAAATGGCTATAAAATGTTTTATGCCAAAGTATTTTCTTTATTGTAAAGTAATAAAATTAATATCTAAACGCGTTTCGCCGCAAGGGCTTCTTCAAGTAGATAATAGTAAAAAAAAAACTACTCCCCACGGCCAGAGCCGTGGGGAGCCAGCAGGCACTGTTAATTGGCCACCCAGAAGCTGGAGTGTGCCCTCCATTTACCTCCCTGAAACTGCGGTTAACCGCAGCTTAATTGACTGTTACTGGGTGGCCACGGTTACACTTAGCGGCCGCTAGATGGCGGTGTTCTGGAGCTCCCCGGGCAGCCAGCGCTTTTCTGCCCAGCTTTCATGCACTAAACCCGGACACTTTTTCGTGCAGGCACCGCTGAACCTCCAGCCCCTGGTTCTAATTCGTACTGATTTGGCGAATGCATGTAAATTCGGTATTTTATGTTGGAGTAATGTTTTAACCCAGATAGCCATGCCATGGAGCATATTAGTGTAATTAAAGACTTTGGCTTCATGGCAATTAAACTGTATTCGTGTGGCCTGAGTGCCATTCACCTAATAATGTGCACTCAGACCTGAGCTATCTGGGGATATGTTACATGTCTGGGTTTTATGTGCAAAAAGTAGCTTTGTGTATTTTAAAGTGATAGTCTGTCTTTGTGTCCCCACGTGTGTAATGGAGTTTTGCCTTTGTCCTGGGAGATAATTGAATTACTTCTCCAGGGCAGAGGGGAGGAGATCAGGATGCATTGTGGGGATGTTTTACTGCTGTATGTCTGTAATTGGTACATGTCTGTCCGTTGTTACAGTCTTCCATCTGGTCCCCTAGGTGGGAGACCTGCATTAATACAGGGGCAGGTAGCCCTCAATAAACAGACCACTGCTTGACCATCAACACGGAGCTTTGTCTCGTTCTTGGGGGGGATTCACTGTATGCTGATAGAGACTGATTGGCAGGAGTGTAAGCCGCTTGGGAGCTTTTCCTGTTCGTCTGCTAGCAGCTATTCGTGAGGTTCCAGTTCGGGAGTTTGGAGTGCTACCTTATTCCCTTGTATGCAGTTCGGGAGTTTGGTGCATTCACTTATATCCAATTCGTGAGTTTTGGTGATTTTAGAGTAGCTGTGCCTGTCTTTGAAAAGGGGATTGTCGCCTAAATGATTTTAACCCCTTGTCTGCTGAAACGGCCCGTTACACCAAGCTTATAAACGGGTTACATTGTTTTAATGTTAATTTTAAAAAAAGTGCACAGATAGAAAAATGTATTTTAAACACACTGTAGTTTAGAAATATTTGTAATTTAATAGGTTCCATGTATGTAACATTTTGCTGTCACTTAATACGGCTTAGAGAATAAGTAATGATCTCCCAGGGCTCGAAAAGATATCACCTTCTGCTTTAGCACAGCTGAAGTTACACAGTGAATACCAAAACCAGTGAGAGTACCAGGGCTAATGAATTATTAACATCTAAACAATACTGATTTATACCAAGCAGAAAATGCCAGACTGACTATGTATCTATATATATATCTAGCGTTTGCAGATTTGTTGTTTGTACATTGTAAAAGGCAATTCTTGGAGTTTTCTATTTTCTTACATACTCCTTGTTATCAAGATTTACTTAGCATAAGTTAATTCATATTTTGTATTATAAAAGAAACAAACTCATGAAAATAATGTGCAATCAGTAACTTTTTAAGATGTAGTAAATAAGCAGTATCTCATACAATTGCCTTTACAAAGAAAATTTAAAGTTGTTCAACATGGCAGGGCAAATAAATGTTGCCGTATAATATTTTACAGTATTTTTCTTGCCTATTAAGCCATATTGCGCTCACGTAATCCTTATCAGTGCGTTACATAATGTCCGTTAATAGCATGATTTCCTGTTTATAGATATTGCGGGTATCTTAAATGGGAAATCATGGTATTAATATGCATTATGTACATACCTTCAAATGGACATATTGGTAGCATTCTGCTGTTTTTTTATGAAGCTACGTTGCTACAAATGTAGCAATGGCAACCAAAAGTCAGATAGCCACCAGGAAGTGCCTCTAGTGACTGTCTGATTGACAGCCACTAGAGGCAGTCTTAGCCCTGCAATGTAATCATTGCAGTTTCTCCCAGGACTAAGTGGGATGGGGCACTATAATGTTCCTTTAAATAAATGCTTATAAGCTGATAGTAGTAGTAATGAAGATACTGTCAATGCTATGTAATCTATAGAAGCTTAACAATATTTTACTTTTATAATTGGAAAGATTAATAAGAAAATATTAAAAGGAATAATAATAATAATACTATAATAAAAGTCTTCTTCCTCTTCTACTTCTTCTTATGATTATTATTATTATTATTATTATCATTATTATGTTTATGGTATTGCATTCAATACACTTTTAATATTCTAGTTTTTAATTTATGGGAGACTTCCAGAACCTTGCATTCTCCAACCTTTCTTCTCCAAATAAAGCTCTGTTCTTTAGTTTAGCATGCATTTTCTGTCCTCTTTGACCAGCAGCTGACAGATAGCACACTCCCATGGTATGCATTTCTAACAACTCATCAAGTTAACGAATAGCACAATCATCTAATCTTCCGGCAGTCCATCTTGAAAGGCTCTCGAGTCAGTGAGAGTGACAAAACATCAGGAATTATTGGTGTGAAATATTTAGTGGACACAATTAAGTTGCTGTCAATATCCTGATTAAATAGTATCTTGTCTCTGTGACAAGTGACTCAAAGAAAATAAATGTATCCGGCGTGACACTTTAAATGCTGATAGAGGGTTCCAGAATACTAATTAAGTGGAATATGATGTGAAAGGTAAGCAATACTGAATAATACAGTTTGTTTTCAGTTATTTTATGGATATTTAAGTGGTGAAGTTGAGTCAAATTTGTACGTGACCAATTATATGTCCTTTATATCTAGTATATTTTTTTTAGGCTTTATGAAACTTTAACCCCTTCAGGACAAAACAAAATGTAAACAAAAACTGGAATTTGCGCTATATGTCTGTTCAACCGTAGTTCACCTCTTTCATATTAAATGCACCCACACTTATTATATATCATTTTGTTCAGGAGAAACAGGGCTTTCATTTCATATAAAATATTTATATATGAAACATAATTTATTATGAATAAAATAAAAAAAACTGTGAGAAATGTTTAAAAAATATTACAATTTGTAGTTCCGCCTCACATTTTAGCTGTAAATGTCATAATACTGTTTTAGTGCAAACAAATGCACATATTTATAATCAGCGATGTTTCACGAGTACAACAGTATTACCAGGTTTTATGGTGTTTTAGAAAGTTACAGGGTCAAATATAGAACGTTCCATTTTCAAATTGAAATTTGCCAGGTTAGTAATGTTACCTTTGAGACGGTGTGGTAGCCCAGGAATGAGAATTACCCCCATTTGAACATGTAGACAACCCAAGGTATTGAACGTGGGGTATGTTTAGTCTTTTTTAGTAGCCACTTAGTCACAAACACTAGCCAAAGTTAGCTTTCATATTTGTTTTTGTGTGAAAAAAGCAAAAAACTAATATTTGGCCAGTGTTTGTGACTAAGTGGCTACTAAAAATGACTGGACATACCCCATTTGTAATACCTTGGGCTGTCTACTTTAGCAAATGGTATGCCATCATGGGGGTAATTCTTATTCCTGGACCACCATACGGTCTCAAAGGCAACATAACTAATCTGGCAAATTTCAATGTCAAAAAAATTAAATGCAAGCCTTATATGTGACTCTCTAACTTTCCAAAACTCCATAAAACCTGTACATGGGGGATACTGTTATTCTCGGGAGACTTCACTAAACACAAATATTAGTGTTTTAAAACAGTAAAACATATTACAACAATAATATAGTCCATAAAAGTGCTGTTTGTTTGTAAAAAATGCAAAAAACATCACTTTTACTTAAAATATACATATTATATATATGTAACGTCATTCTAAGTGTCTTTTAACACTAATATATATACTTATATTAATATTAAAATACATTACGTATGACGTTACATATATATAATATGTATATATATAATATATATACATATATTATATATATAAAATTACTTTTATTTTATTTTTTAACATGTGTAATATTTATTTTTTACAGTGCAGGAGGATTACAGCTCCCTCGCATCCTCTGATGGGCTCACAGCTGCCCGCCTCACAGCAGCCCCATTGGACCCCAGGTACAGATCCACTCCAGCACTCCCAGAGGTACGGAGGCTGAGTGGACAAATTTAAATAATAATATTAGTAATTTGTGAGTGTGTGTGTGTCTGCCAGTGAATGTGTGACTGTGTGTGTGTGTATGTCTGTCAGTGAATGTGTGTGTGTGTCAGTGAATTTATATGTGTCTCTCTGTGAGTGTCTGTCACATCAGTGAGCGTCTGTGTTTGTCATTGAGTCTTTGTGTGCCTGACAGCGAATGTGTATGTGTGTCAGTGAGTGTGTCTGTGTCTGTCAGTGAATGTGTGTGTTTGTCATTGAATGTGTGTTTGTGATTGTCAGTGTGTATCTGCCAGTAGGTGTCTGTCTATCAGTGAGTGTGTCAGTGAATGTGTGTGTGTGTGTCTGTCTGTCTGTCTGTAAGTGAGTGTGTGTGTGTGTATGCCAGTGAGTGCATGTGTCTGTGAGAGTGTGTTTGTGTTAGTGTGTCTCTGTCAGTGAGCCAGTGAACATGTTTGCTAGTTAAACAGTGTGTGAGACAATGACTGTCAGTGAGTGTGTATCAGTGAGTGCATGTTGTCTGTTAGTCTGCCTATCCACACTGCCATCCCCACACCCTGCTCCCCAAACAGTCACCTTCCTACACCGGCCCCCCACACTGTCACCTTCCAACATACTGTCCCCCACACTGTCACCTTCCTACACACTGCCCTGCTATACTGTCACCTTCCAACATACTGTCCCTCCCCTTCCAGCCCACAGGTAAGAGGCAGGGGGAGGGGGTTAAGCCTCATTTAATTTAAATGGCTCAATCCCCAGCACTTATCCAACACACTACATCCACTACACAGAGTCTGCATCCACTAGACACACTGCATCCACCAAACAAACACTAGTTACACTACACAGACACTGCATCCACTACACACACACACACACACACACACAATGTATTCAATACACACACTGCATACAAAACAAATTACATCCACAACATGGAAGAAGGGGAGAGAAAAGACATGAACAGGAGGGGAACAGAGACATGGATGGTAGGGAGGGCAAAAAAGACATGGATTCTTCCATCCATGGGATAGATGCAAGCTGAGGTGTGACACATTACCTTCCTGGCTGAGAATGCAGTTTGCAGAGGCATTAAGGGAGTGTGTGTATATATACAAACATAAACATACATACATGTTTTATAACTGCCCCCCTACTTTTGTCCCTTGTCCACCATGTGCCCCCCCCTAAAAAGTAATCCTAGAGACGCCCCTGCTTATCTTTCTTTGAACCTGATCAGTGTGAGGCAGACGGAGAACGTATCTGAATAGAAACAATAAAGGAATTGGTGTAAGTGGTAAAGTAAGAAAGAATATTTTTTTCAATTAATTAATTATTTGGAAAGGATTCATTAATAGCTTGTTTTTTGTTCCAAAAGAAGGTTACAAATAGCTGTGAACGGTAAAACTTGAAGTTTTCAGACGTAATGAAGAAATTGCTTCTTGTACCTTTAAGTGCCAAAAGATAATTATCCCCTTTAACCCCTTAAGGACCAAACTTCTGAAATAAAAGGGAATCATGACATGTCACACACGTCATGTGTCCTTAAGGGGTTAAAGGATCTGAAAGTTTGCGCATGCACTGAATGATCAGAGAAACACCGAAGTGCTCATCACTTGCCTGTTTTGTTTGTCTCGTGATTAGCCTTTCTGATGATAAGAGTTACAGAATTTGAACATATCACAATTTGGTTGAAACCAAATACACAAGTCTAATTTATAGTATACACCTCTTATATATATTTATCAGATCAAACCTTTTAGTGAACTAGTGCACTTATATGCCACTACATGTAGTTTATTCACCCATTCAACAATACTGTAGAACATGTTCTCTCAAAAAGTTAAAGCCCTTTATTATTGCATGTAGTGCTATCCAAATAGTTTTTCAGCTACACAACCGTAAAACAGACTGAGCTCAATATTGTTATATGTCTGTTCAAGTCCTAACTGCAGCCGCCCTGACTTCCCCAAGCCGCATCACATATCTGTATATCTGTTTCTCCCTTTCTCCAGCCCCTAATTCTAGTTCTCAACATTATACATTGTAATAGCTATTTATCCCTTTTTCTTTTAGTGTATGAGGTTCATGTTGAGCCCCATATGTTTTTTTTTTTTGTTTGTTAAAATTCTATTGCAGCAGCATGCTTGCATTGGATGGCCAGATGCTCATCCATCACCCATTTAGTTTTATGATTCATCCATATGGAATTTCAGACTTATGGAATTTAGATAAATCCCAAATTCGGACAAATCGCTATTCATCCAAAAACTAATGCACAAATCTACTTTATATGTAATTTGGCCAATCAGAAACAAAATCAAATAAAAACATGATAACTGATGTTTATAATCTAATGCTTTATTGGGGAGTTTAGTCTATGTAATTTTCTAAGATAAAATAACACCATTATATCGCATTTTGCTCCATGGAGTGCAATACACTTGGAATCGATAGAATGAAAGCCACTTTATACTCTTATAGCATATGACATAGTAGATGGCAGTTTATGAATAAATACAAAGATCAAATATAATAAAATACAGAATGCTTTTGAATATTATTGTGTTCTCACGATTCCACTACTATGTAGAAATAGGAGCATACCGTTTATTACAGTTGAAGATATTAAAAATTAACAGTATGAAGCGATAATCTGCTACTTAATTGCACATTAAAGTATGAAGGATCATTTGCTGATGTGTATAGTTATTATGTATTTTCTGTTAGGCATCCATTTCTTCTCCACCCACGTTCTCCCCCCATCCCCACAGTTCTAGCAGTTATTTTCATTGAACCAGTATGTTGTTATATATATATTTTTTTTAATGTCTTGGCAACCAATTAATTTTAGATTCAAGAGCATTTATACTGTAGTAGCTATCATATACATATATAAAATCAAAACATTTATTTTCAAGATGCCAAATCCACATATTATGCCTTAACCATTTTATTTTTATAAATTAATTTCTTGATGGAAAATCAACCATTAATTGAATCAGCTTTTTGTATTTTGCGGAGTTTATTGGAAAGGCATTATGTGCATTTATTTCAAGTGATAAAATAATTTAGCTCATGTTATATGCACATGAGAAAAATGTTGTTGCATAAAACCAAACTCATTTAGTAAGAATAAATGTAACTGTTTATTGGCTAAACTCCATACTTTATGGCATTAATGTAATAATTTTTGTTCACAGATATTTGGCAAATAAAGAAGAGAGACTTCAGTGCTTGTAAATACTAGTACAGTTCCCAGAGGCAGCCTAACACTCAAGTCCGGTGTTTCTATTATTCTGTTGAGTTTAAGTCAAATATAGCATGGTGATTGGTGTGGCGCCTTGATATTCCTTGCTGGATATATGTAACGATAAAAGCAGAAATAGACATGAAATGATAGTGTAGTATATCTTAATGTTCTTGGAGGAAGTAAAATAAGTAAGATTTACACTTACATTTTTCTGGATCTTCAATTTACCTCCAACTTGAGTCCCTTAGGCGAAATGATCCCTGCCAAGGATATGGTGCAGTAGTGGTACAGCAGTCTGTTCTTATAATATTCTCGTTGGACATATAAGGTAAAACAGATGAAGTAATATAGTGTAGTATTTTACACACAATATCTTAAAAGTAGATAGGTGCAAAATGTTCTATAAGAAAACATGATTCACCAGACAAGACAACCTGCTCCCAGTGCTCCATGGTCCACCTCTGATGCTTACGTCTCTATTGAAGGCGATTTCAGTGGTGAACAGGAGTCATTATGGCCAGCATTAAGCTTTTCAGCAACTTGGCCTACAGTAGCTCTTTTGTGTGATCAGAACAAACTGATAGCCTTTGCTCTCCACATGCATCAATGGGTTTTGGGCACCCATTACCTACATGCTGGTACACTGGTGGTTCTTTTGGTAGGTACTAAAAACTGCATACTGGGAACACCCTACAAGACTTGCCATTTTGGAGATGCTCTGACTCAGTCGTCTAGCCATCACTATTTGGCCCTTGTCAAGTCTCTTTTTGTTTGCCCATTTTTCCTGCTTCCAACACACAAAATTCAAGAACTGACTTCTGTTCACTTGCTGCCTAATATATCCCACCGCTTGACAGGTGGAAATTTAATTATATGATTAATGTTATTCATTTCACCTGTCAGTGGTTTTAAAGTTGTGGTTGATCAGTATATTAACGGGTTAGTATGCACATTTATCCATTTGAAACTTTAGGATACGAGTGGCTGAAAGACTGGCCAAACATCATGAGAGTTGAGTTTAGCTGGTAGTGCACATTTTGACTTCCCATACATAGGAAATAATTTCATGATACTGATGTCTATCTGTCAGATAACAAACAGTCAATGTATTAGATTTCAGTAAAATATTTTCGTGCATTTCTTAACTTCTCCTCTTACTGAAGGCTGAAAGAAATGCTGATAGACCCCAAAAATATAAACCATTGTAGCACTGCAGTGGTTTTAATGTTTGGAGTGCTCCTTTAAAGGAATGCTATAGTCAATACAACCACCACAACTTATTTTAGTAGTTCTGGTGTATATGGCCTGTCCATGCAGTTTAGCACTATTAACACTGCATTTTCAGAGACAGTAGTCTATAGTTCCTTCAAGCAAGGGGAGACATGTTGGTTGAGAGAGAAAAATATTCCTAATCCTACCTCTACTCAGTAAGGGGTTATGGTGGCTTGTTGTGTAGACATTTTTTTTATGATCTTCAAACACGCCACCCATCCACTATGGATTACAACAGAGGAGTATAGGTTTTAGAAGAGTCTCTGGAAGCAGTTTGAGCAGTAAGCGTTGCAGTTAGTATGTTAAAATTAATGAAGGTCACATTTAACACAATATGACCATATGGCTTGAATGACATTTAAAACTGTATATTTTTGTGTGTGTGGAGTGTTCCCTAATCTGTATTTTGTATGTATTTTTGTCTTTATGGCAGTACAACTACTTAGAAATGTTCCAGGTGCGCCCCCAATTTCTCTTTTTTCTTCAAGCAAGACATTGACAGAATAGGTTTAGTAGGGTTTATATTTACTTTTGTTTGGTTGTATCCCCTTACCAATACTAAAGTGGAAGAGAGGGAGGAAGGGTCATTTTTGGTTTGTGGATAGGAGTTTGGGTGCATTTGTGGTTAGGAACTTGGGGAGCACTATGTTGAGTATGGGGAGGATCGGAAGGTGGAGAAAGCTATAGAGTTAATTTGTCATGACAAGCATAAAAGAGCTACCTAGCTCATGGACCTCATTTCTGTTATTCTTTAACTCGGCAGAATTGTACCTGTAAATAGTTTAGGTGCAGCTATAATAAACTACGTATTAAATGTTATTATTATTATTAGCTAGATTTTTTTTGCTATATCCTAGCACTATATTAACTCTGCATTACACTGGCAGGAAGTCATGTGATGTGTCTATTCTGCTAAAATCTTCATTTTATACCTGAAGTATTTTAATAGAAGAAGTGTTTGATATCTTACTAGACCTCCAAAATGGTTCAATGAATTATATATACATCATAGCCCATACTTTTATAGAGAGATTTTTGCTCAGTTCACACTTAATCTATTTATGAACATCCAAATGCCGGTGTGTGATGTGCCTGATGCCTCTGGTTATATGTGTTTCCAGGGGACATACCCTCATTTGGACTGACATGCATTGTGAGAGTGGTAGGAAGGAATTCATTAATTGATTTCTTAGCTTTAACTAAAACCCCAAATCTGTATTATACAATATATCGTAGTCTGCTTTGGAAACGTGAATAAGTCCTGTATTGTGTGCAAGGCCCTCCCTTGACTTTCTTTGTTTCTAGGCCTTAAACATATCCTTAGACATAAATGTTCATGCAGAATATCAGGGAGATAGTGGGGCTGCCTTTTTTACAGTCCCTCTGTACTGTGTGTATGTAAAGAGCAGCCAGCAAATGAGTTTATTCACCGAGAATTGCTAATGTGTATTAAATGAATCGAAAATGGCAACAGTTACATCCCAGATTTCCCCCTTTAATTCAATATGCACAAAGTGCAAGTTTAGCCTGTAATATTTGCGTGTCATAGATTTTGTTGTAAAGTCAACTGCTGTCATTGCTAACAAGAAAACTGGGAAAGCAGTATGAAATAAGAAAGAATTGCAGGAAGATACTTAAATTGCTTACAGTGTTCCGGACGTTTGCTTTGTAATCTCATGGGCACGGACTAGGAAAGGACAAACTGTTATCAAAAAGTAACACAATCTCCTAGACTGAAACTAATGAAACTGTTACCTTAACTTTTGTTATTTTTTTACTTTCTGGTATCTCTTCCTTTCATAATGTATTTTAACTAATACTAATTATGCTTTTTATTACTTTAATTTTATAATGCTTTTTGCTGGTAATAATAATGTAATGTTATTAAATAACACAAATCCTTCCCCAGTGGCAATGCTCACCAGATTTTAGTCCTTATGCTATATCTAGCATAGGATTTCATTTTGTTAGATGAAACCTTTTTTTTATTTATCGTATTTATATTGAGAATGCTAGATAATATAACTTTGCACAACCCAAGTATCTAGCACACGTCAAAAGATTCCACTTTTTTATGTGACTTCATTTCCAAGCTGTCAATTTCTTTAGAATATCCTTAATCTCGATTGATATTCACTTCTGAGTCAATTACACATGCTGTGTTTTTATACATGCTAAAAATCGTAGTACAAGCATGTTGCATTTCACGTCTGAACAAAAATAAAAAAATAAAAAATTAAAAAGATTTTACAGATAATGCTCAAAATATTTTTTAATAATTCTGTGTTAATTTTGCCTGATAGTTCTTCAAATAGATATTTAGACTTGTCATTGGCCTTGTAATCTATGTCACATTCTCTGTGGGCATAGAATTCTACTAACAGTACAGAGAACCTTTTCTATATCTAATTTTGAAACTTGAAGAGGATCCGTTCTTCACGTCAACAAAGAGATAACTGGACACATTTATACATCATCAGAATACTTCCTGATAAAGCGCTACATTTATCTTGTCACAGACACTGGCTTTTGAAAAGTTAAAAGGGAACAACAAATTGACTTTGATGGGGATGGTCCTCTGCTCAGTGTTTGAAACATGAATGTTTGTAACATTTGGCAAGTCTAACATGTTAAAAAAAAAAAGCAGGTGAGTTTAATTAGTTGACTCATGGGAATTGTAGTTTCACAAAGCGATCTGATTGTTTGTACTGCTTTATGTTTTCTAAATATTTTAGCAGTAGAGATTATAGCAATGCCAATGGTATAGTCACCTGCCTATCTAACATTCACTCACATGTTGCAAAAAAGGATGCATATCTTATAATGATCTCATTACAATGTATTGTAATGTAATGTAATGTATGTATAATTAATTTTTTTTCTTTTTCAAACAATATAGTATAACATTTATACAAAACATACGATGGATAACCAGGACATAAACAATGAATAAAACACAATTTTTAGGCATATATTGCTGTTCGGAGATTCAAGAAAAACATGTAACATGAGGGGGGAGTGAGAGTTAAAACATTTCACATATTATATGGTAGTCCTAATTTTGTAATATTTCATACAGACTAAAAGCTGAAATATATTTTCTTTATATGGAATGGGTGCGACGCAAATAAATAAATTAATTAAAAAGGAGCAAAACATTTTATTTTAAGGAATCTGGCTGCATTTTGGTAGTACAACTTTCTAAATAGTAACCCAAAATATGAAATTATATTGGGTACCTGTACTTGTGTCAAGATACAATAAGTACAGGTACCCCACACATGTGTACTATGTAGTTTAATGTAGGCTACTATTTCAGGATGCATAGAATCTCAATTGAGTGCTGAATATGCCCAGAGCCTCCTTTCTTCTCCACTCCCAAACTACTTGGATGTATCATTATAGAATGATCCACAGAGTCTTTCAGTGTCTGGTAATGTTGGACTCAGACTAAGATGGAAATAAATAAACAACTGACGGTAAAAACTGCTTGCGAGTCATGTGAAGACTGCCATTGATACGATGTATGTTTTAAATGTTCATTCCGATCCAAAGTTGATGGAATACTTTTTGAACGCAGTGAAAAAACTTTATTGACACTAACAAGAAAGACACGATGAACAACAAAACATGGGAGCTAAGCTAAACTGTGTAAAATAGGAAAGTTGCAAATACAACAGCTGGAGCTTAAAGCTAGACCACAGAGAACGCAATAAACTCATTGCACAAAAAAAAACAAAAAAAAAACTAATGAGTAATGCTTAGAAAATTCTAAATAATGTTCTTTATATTTTCCATTTCATTTTTATAAGGCAATTTCAGTAAATGTAAAAATTTCAAGTTGGTATGGTTATGCATGATTACAACAGCTGTTTACCTTTAGTAATAATGTATCTATCTTTAAAGTAGTTGTCAGAGTTTATGATGTTGACAATATAATAAAAGATAATGATAGTAATGTCAGCATGCAAGAACTTTATTTCTGAAAATAGAAAAATGTGAATTATTTCATGTATGAGAAGTGTTATGGATTGTGTGCTCTCCATCCAGGATGGATGTGGAGCAGATATTTGATAATGGAGCTTCTTCCTTGTAGCACTATTATGCTATATTTAAGTCTTAGTTTGGAGTTCTTTATTGATAATAAAAATATAAACTCAAGTAAAAAATACAAAAAAACTCCTAACTCACAAATATTCCTCAGCTCCTCTAAGAGGATGTTTTGGTAATGCCATTGTACAGAACACTGGTGAGACCTCACTTGGAGTAATGTAGGCTGTAGTGGTGACCGTATCTCCAGAAGGATATTGATACTTTGGAAAGAGTTCAGAGAAGGGCTACTAAACTGGTTCATGGATTGCAGGATAAAACTTACCAGGAAAGGTTAAAGGATCTTAACATGTATAGCTTGGAGGAAAGACGAGACAGGGGGATATGATCGAAACATTTAAATGCATCAAGGGAATCAACACAGTAAAGGAGGAGACTATATTTAAAAGAAGAAAAACGATCACAACAAGAGGACATAGTCTTAAATTAGAGGGGCAAAGGTTTAAAAATAATATCAGGAAGTATTACTTTACTGAGAGGGTAGTGGATGCATGGAATACCCTTCCAGCGGATGTGGTAGAGGTTAACACAGTAAAGGAGTTTAAGCATGCGTGGGCTAGGCATAAGGCTATCCTAACTATAAGATAAGGCCAGGGACTAATGAAAGTATTTAGAAAACTGGGCAGACTAGATGGGCCGAAGGGTTCTTATCTGCCGTCACATTCTATGTTTCTATGTCTCTATGTAAATGATTTAGCCTTCTAGGTTGCTTGAGCCATAAACTATTACAATACAGTATAATTTTTCCACAGAACACAAAATTATAAATATTGGGTTTATTCGAAATTAGTGAGAGGTTGTGAATTAATTTCACACTTGAAATTTTTAAATACAAAATTTCCTAGTTTAGTAAAGTTTGACATTTCTTGTCAACTTGGTTATTTTGATCTTAAATGAACACTCAAAATACCATAACTACTATAGTCTTCTGTAGTGGTTATTGTGTTAGAAGTTGACAAACTGTTTTGGTATGTTTTGATAACTTACCTGGGTCCCCTGGGTGTTTGCCCCATGGCACTCCCTGCTTCCAGCATTCTCCTTTTGGAGAATCCTGAGAGCTAATCAGAACTAAGCTGGTCTTGTTAGGACTGTTCTCACTGGCTGGGAGTCTTAGCTAAGTGCTCTTAATCAATGAATGTCCTGTATTTGGCTACACTTTAGAAGAAGACATCTGTCTTCTCCTGTAGAAAAAGACTGGATGTGGCCTGTGCACCCAGTGAACCTGGGTAAGTTGTCAAAATATTATCAAATGGATTGACACATTACACTGGGATGTAGTTGTTATGGTGCTTGAAATGTTCAAGTTAATTGAGAAGTCATCACTTCTCACTGTTTAGTTAATAAGCTCCTTGCTAACAAAAATGTTTCTAAACGAAGCCTGCGTAACAACATGAATTGGCTCTATTCCATGTGAGCTGCAGGTGTTTAAAATGTCTTGCATTCGCAGTACCTTAAACTCCCTCGTTCACAGTGTGTGGGATTGCTAAAATGAGCAGTTTAATTATACATTGTTGCAAGTATCAGATACTATTAAATAACAATTTTGAAAAAAACATGAAATATCCCTATGACTTCAGCTCTAAGTTTAAAAGTTCTAAATCCTTGTAGATTTGCAAATAATTTTTAATATAACACTTATACTTCAAAGGGAAATTACATTAGGATCAGGATCTGATGACCAAATGCAAAGCCTGTGGATGACATAAGAAAATGTGAACTTGTCGAAGGGTTCCATACCCAGACAATGTATAATTATTTTCAAAAAGCATGACATAATTAGTTGGTCAGCTTCTCTATCTATCCGTCCGTCCGTCCGTCCGTCCATCCGTCCACCCACCCATCTATCTATCTGTCTGTCTGTCTGTCTGTCTGTCTTTATTAATACAGCACTGCATTGACATTTTAGTCCTCCTTTTGGACTTTTATAGAGACAGACAAATACTCTTTACAACAAACTCGTACAAATGCTCTCCTTTTTTTGCATAATGACATATCTGTCAATATATTAATATATTGCATAACCAGGCAAGGCATCATACCAATAGAAATTTCAGCATTTGTATTTGCTTTCAAATCTCCTGTATGTTATATAATTTCTATATGTATTTTTTTTTTTACACTTCGTAACACAGACTATGTATACAATTGTATAACGCTAGGTCAGGGGTTCCCAACCCAGTCCTTAAGTACCCGCAGGATTTAAGGATTACCCTGTTGTGTCTAAAGTATTTTTTTCTTTCTAAAAACAAGTTAGACACAACTGGGTAATCCCTAAATCCTGGACTGTTAGGGGGTACTTGAGGACTGAGTTGGGAACCACTGCCCTAGATGAGTCTATTATGAAACTGGAGTTTTGTCTAACAGTAAAATACTACTGTGCTAGCTATGCCCCCCACCCCCTTAGGTTACGTTACCCCATGTCATATTTACATTTATGTTTTATTTCCTAGTATGCTTTTTTTGATTCTTGGCATTCTTTTATATACACTGAACTTTTTTTTCCTTCAATTCTTCCATTATTTGAGGAATAAGCAAAGATATGTTCACAACCTTAACACTGGTATTGTATTCCTCCCATCACCCACTCTCTACTCTTACATTTTATCTGATTACATAAGTGCAAATGGTACATTTATCATTGCTTGACAGCATCAATTCCCATTATCCTGAACCTTACAATATGATATTGCACATAACATTGAGGTATAACAGCAATCCAATGTATTTATTGATTGCAGGACATAAAGGAATTCTGCACTGTAAGTACAATATGACTTTATTTGTTCTCTGAGAATATGGTGGGGAAATTAGAGGCCACAAAGACGTGGTGTGAATGTGGAAACTTAGAACACATTTGGATAAGCTCACTTAAAAAAAAGATTTTTCAAGGTGATAATGTGGTAAACTTTAATACAAAAAGGAAATACATAATATAAAAATCTGATGTTTCCTATCCTGCCAATTATAATTTCAAAGCAAAAGAATAAAAGATATAGCACATGCAACAGAAGATATATAGAGGGACTCCACTTTAGAAGTGAGTAGATTCACAATTTATATATCCAAATGAAAATGGAGATAGAAAATCTGGAAGTGTCATAACAATTATAGAATACTTGAGATGTATTTAGATAAAATTAATGCCAGAAGGCAATCTAGTTCTGGCTAATTCATCCCTTAACCCTTCTGATAGAATGATCTGGTACTAATATTTGAGGGCAGTCTCCTTCCAGGAGTTATCATTGGCCTATCTACTAAATTGGGTTACATATTCTTCTATAGTTTTTTTTTTCTCCCTTGGGTATGGAAATTTAGATTTGATTAGGCTGAATTTGTTTTATTAGAATCACCACATCATTTTGATATATATTTAAAGGGACACTATAGTCACCAGAACATCTGCAGCTTGTTGTAGTTGTTCTGGTGAGTATAATCAGTCCCTTCAGGCTTTTTGCAAAGAAAATATATTGTTTACATTTACAGCCTATGGATACCTCCACTGGCCACTCCTCAGACGGCTGCTAGAGATCTTTCCGGGGCAGTGCTGCACCATTTAATGTCTCCACCCTCTGCATGCAGACACTGAACTTTCCGCATAGAGATTCATTGATTCAATGTATCTCTATGAGGAGATGTTGATTGGCCGGGGCTGTGTTTGGCTTGTGCTGGCTCTGCCCATGATCTGCCTCCTTGACATTCTCAGTCAATCCATTTCTTTCCTATGGGAAAGTATTATGATTGGCTTCACATCACCACTTCTGATGATGTCAGCCAAGGAGACAGATCAGGGGCAGAGCCAGAACCAGCAGACAGGCACAAAGGTAAGATTTTACTATATTTATGGGGGACACTATAGAGTCTGTAATAATGTTTTTGTTCCTGACCCTATTGTGTTCTTTTAAGATAAGACACCAAATTAGATAAAGAAGGGTTATCATATGTATTTCATGAATGGATTGAATTAATAGATCAACCCTTTGTTCCATTTTTTGAAAAGCCTGATTTATGAATCAGTATTAGTTGAAAGTGCACTAATAATATGTTATATTCCTAGTGTTTCTTTTTCCCAAATAGTGCAAATGAATCAAACTAAAATTAACACTTACTATGAGAAGACGCGGCAGGATTGAACTTTAATTTATTTTTCTAGAAGGATTGTAAGACAGCAGGAAAATCAATGGAGAACAGGATAAAGGATCCAGTAAAGGTAAGTAACCAGTAATTAAAATACAGGAGAAATAATGAATGAGGGTTTAGACAAATCCATAAATCCTTTAATCCAGTCAGGTATTGTTACCATGTTATTAGTCCTAATCTGGAGTTTAGTGTACAGGTCAAAGTTCATAAACTATTGATTCAGTCTGGTGAGAGGAAGCAGTAACAGTAAAATAAGCCAAGGGTCTATTTAAAGAAGTAAATCTGAGTGAACAGACAATTCTTTAGTATGTTAAACAAGCCAGTTGGAGCCGTTAGTTCCTTATTGTACCGGTGGTAATGTGTTCAATCCATGAGTTGAACACATTACCAGTACAATGAGGCACCAACAGCATGCATCTAAATAAGCTCACGCAACATGGGTCAATGTCTCATTAAACCCCTTAACACTGTTAGGGCATACTGTCCCTCCCTGCATTTAATGAGCCTAAATGCCGTTAGGGCGGCATAGTACACCCTAACAATCGTTAGCTCCCTGGCCGCAATTTACTTACCTGGATCAGCGATACGCGACGATCCTGGTCCAAGGTGACTGCCTCAGAAGACAGGCAGTCCCCCTGCTTCTATTTTGTCCCTCTAGGGTCATATGATCGCGACGGATGTTGCAATTACATGGCTGCAAAGCAGTCTATGAGACTGCCTGCAGGGGGACTGCCTGAGTGTTCAGGCAGTCCCCTTGGTGTCTGAAATTAAAAATAAAGTTAAGCTCACACAGTGAAATAGTATATTTATAATATAGCTCTACAGCACTACCCCAGGAAGCACCTCTAGTGGTTATCTGAGGAGTGGCAACTAGAGGTGTTCCTAGACTGAAGTGTAAACACACTTTTACAACAAAAAACCTACGGGGATTGACTATACTAACCAGAATATCGACATCCAGCTGTAGTTGTTCTGGTTACTATGGCGCCTCTTTGACTGTTCTAAACTGGTTTGACTACTTACGATAGAGGAAGTGCCATGGCACTCCTGGATCTTACAATTTGGGGAAATAGCAATAGTTAAACATTTTATTCTGAAAATGCAAATGCAAGACTTCATCTCATTCTGTTAATTTGTTTGTTTGATTTGTGCTAACAAATTATTTAGTCATTAACTCAAAATATAGCTTTTTAAAACTCCGTCAATGAAAAGTCCACTTATTTTTCACATTATTAGCTTACTAATTACTTCTCGTTTGATATAATTTAAGCAAGCACAAGGTCAATGTTACACAGTTGCCACATATGTGCTGTGATTAATGAACATACAGTGTGAAGTTTGAATTCTTGGAAGTAGTGTTTATGTAGCTATTATCCCATTAAATGTGTTTTTGAAAGAAATTAACGTCTTCAGTCTTTGTTTGTTGCATACGTTTGATAAATTCCTTTTATTTTTTTTTTCCCTCTCTGCTTATTTTCTTTTAAAATGCATATTTCCTTTCACAGTTAAATTATCCAGATTTATATGGGTCATGCACTGTTTGTAAGAGAAGCTAATCATTCATTGTATTGCTTTTATTTCACAATTGTTAAAAATATGTTCAACTTACCGAATATTATTTTCCCCTTATTTCGATTTCAAATAAACCTCACTTTATCATCTTCAATTGTTTTTTTTTCAGATCAATAGAGCACATTTGTAAATATCGAATTTCCAAGAATCTTAGCAACACTCCATGTAGCATCAATTATTGAAGAGGAAAGTTGTGTTACATTACAAATTAGCTCTAATTAAATGGTTATGTACACATACAGAATGCAACCATGTTTGATTTAAATTAGGGTTGGTACGTAAAAACAGTTTCTATGGCAACCAAAGGAATTTGAATATTGAATGCAATTTTAGTAACCAATGCATGTAAAATAATTACAGTGAAACTTTTTTTGAAATAAGAGAATGTGTGTCACTTATGCTTAACCCAGTAACATCCATGTGACTGCGCTGATGATGTATGTATGCGAAAAGTCTCTTCGTTAAGCCTGGAATGAAAAGGCATGAATACCAAAACTGTCATTAAGTGCTATATGCAGGATTATGACATTACAACATTCACTAATGGCTTCCCAGAGAGGTTTGTGTAGATATAATATGGGAAATCGAAGGGTTTATTTACTAAAGTCCAGATAGCAAGAGTTGCAAAAATAATCAGAAACAACTCAGGGACATTTGGTTGGAGCAGATGTTTTGGGGTTTATTTACATGTTATTTTTTTTTATAGGTTCTCTACATTTTTTATACACTTTTTAGTGCAAATTGTGTCCTATGATTTAATTAGTGTTGTTCTGCTAGCTTGCTTAACAAAGTAACTATAATACTATTTTGGGATAACTACTAAAAAAAAAAGACTTTTTGGGCAACAATCAAGTGGAACAAAGTATATATATATATATATATATATATAATAAATTATAAAGGAGTCCATACTTTGCCTCAGTATTGCTTTAAACTAGATTTTGAATTTTATATAAATTCATTCACAGTCACTTTGAGTATTGTTAAAATATGATATCTTTATGAAATGCTTGGTAGTCTTACCTTTCCTTGAGGAAAATCACAAATATAAAAGGCGTCCAACACTCCATGTAAGGCAAAGATCAGAACAAAAATCTCTTTTTAGAAAACATAAGGAATATTTCAATAAAATTGCCTTAAGGGATATATGAATCAAGAGGTCATATCTTCTGTTTTCTCAGAGAAGTAGCATGGAATATGTGCTGGGCAGTGTGAGGATCAGCTAAAAAATGAGCTGGAATATCTAAAATGTTGATACTGCATGATACTATCAAAGTCCCATGCTTGCAGAGTACTGCAAGTTACATTGAATGATTGTAAATTGCATCAAAACTATGAATGTGATCTGAATTCAAGAGTTTTGAAGAGATATATAAAAATTTTAAATAACACACAAAGGTAAAGCTCATGATTTAATAAATAGCACGTACAACATTTAAGGAGATCTCTCTCCCATAAAACTAAAGAGCTGATTTAATACTGACATGTCAAGGATAGTTTTACTCATATCTTCTTCTTGCAAGACAGCCCAAAATTGAGTTCTCCAGATGTACTAGGCTAAAAATTGTATTTTTAGAAGTGCATTTTGATGAGCAGTGTGTTATTACTACAGAAGTTAATGGCTTAACTGTAAAATAATTATTTTTATTGGACCGCACTAATAGAAATACACAGACATTCCTCTCGGTAGTCCTGATATCTTGGACAACTGAAATTTGGCCAGGTTTTATTGTCTATGGTGGGTAGATGAGCAAATTTCCACTGACCGGTTTTATTGGAAGATCATCTCCCAACTCATTTTGTATTCACAAGTATCATATGAAATATATTAGACAGTTATTAAAATAAAAAAAGCAAACAGTAGTGATGGTAGTGTCTGTTACAACTTGAACCTCAAAACCTAGATGGCACAGATATAGCACAAAATACAAATGAAAGTGTTATACCCAAACACAAGTAAATGTAGTGGAGCTATATGTCAGAGGGATGTTACTGAAAAGAGGCGAAAATAGAGAGAGTGTGTCAGACTGCTGAAGTAAGCTGGGGGGTAACCCCTACTGAATAACGTTTCAAAAGAAAAATGGAATACAAGTGAAACTGGAGGGTGCACTCACAATTGTAATAGTGCACCTACAGGTTCCTAGTATAAAGAGCAACAGTCCCTAAATTAAAATATAACTTTTAATAATTAATAATAAAATAGTAATGTGTCAAAAGAAAAAAAAAAGGAAAATATAACCAAATCAGGATAGAACTCCCACGTGTATGCAACCAGGTGCTAGATAACTAGGATAATGTAAAGAAGCTAATCACACTAAAATAGTGGCATAGTAAACGAGCACAGGAGGGAAGGGGTTAATCAGGAAAATCTAAACCCCAAAGAGAACCCCAGCGTTCCCTCAACCTCCCCAAATATTGTAAATATAGGCACTATCGGAATAGTTAGCTGCTGAGTACTATGCTATAACAATTATAAATTATTCTTATCGTAGAAATCTTTCCCTGTTCTGAGAGATTCTATACTGACTAAAACCAAGCGGTCAATCGTCTCTAGGAGGGTGAGAATATATAAACTTTTAAATCAAAGATAGGAGCGTCCTCCCTGGCTGTCAAAACCACCCTCCCCTCAGTTCTTCCCATTCTCACCCTCCTAGAGACGATTGACCGCTTGGTTTTAGTCAGTATAGAATCTCTCAGAACAGGGAAAGATTTCTACGATAAGAATAATTTATAATTGTTATAGCATAGTACTCAGCAGCTAACTATTCCGATAGTGCCTATATTTACAATATTTGGGGAGGTTGAGGGAACGCTGGGGTTCTCTTTGGGGTTTAGATTTTCCTGATTAACCCCTTCCCTCCTGTGCTCGTTTACTATGCCACTATTTTAGTGTGATTAGCTTCTTTACATTATCCTAGTTATCTAGCACCTGGTTGCATACACGTGGGAGTTCTATCCTGATTTGGTTATATTTTCCTTTTTTTTTTTCTTTTGACACATTACTATTTTATTATTAATTATTAAAAGTTATATTTTAATTTAGGGACTGTTGCTCTTTATACTAGGAACCTGTAGGTGCACTATTACAATTGTGAGTGCACTCTCCAGTTTCACTTGTATTCCATTTTTCTTTTGAAACTATATGTCAGAGGGAGTAGAGTAGGGAAACTAGATATAAAATAATTTAAAAAAACAGTACCTCTAAAACTCGACAGAGGGTCACCGGCCTTCTAAAACTTATATGCCTAGAAGGGTTCTGACCTCTTTAAACCTATTTCCCCATGATCCATATTCAGGATATATTGACTTCCTCATATTGTAGTACTGTGGAGCCCAGGTAATTCAGAGAATTCCTGCTGCCTGATCTATGAATTCTACAAATATACATGGATGTTTTGCTTGCATTGAATGTTTTACTTAATTCTGCCGCTATGCTATAGTTATTCATTAAAACTGAAATTCAATTCACTTTCGTGCTACCTACAAGCACTGTTCTTATTATAACAGCAGAAAAGAAAAATCAAAGAAAAGTCATTACTGAATCAGTTTCAAAAAAATCTTTGTTAATATACCCTGTAGATTGCACACTCATTATTCATCCCTGTCGAATTTAAGGCAAAAAACTACAAATTCCATTAATTTCCTCTAGGTAAAATTGCCCAGTGTCTGTTTTCACTACTAAGAGATAGATCAACCAACTACAATGAAAACCAATATTTGCAATTCTTGTGTTGCGTGAGCAAAGATGACTTCACTTAACTAGTCAGTGGGGGAGCTAGACGGCTTTGAGTGGGCATGTATACTGTGTGGTTGTCACATTCAAAATGACTGAGGGAGTAGAGCAACGAATCTGCATCATATTTTACATTTAGCTTAGACATTCCTCCATGGAAACTATTCGGATGATTCAGAAGGCTTTTTGGGATGATGCAATGTCGATGAGATTCAGGTAAATATGACGCTCTGCAACAAAGGATTTTGCAGAGTGTTTTGAACAGTGGAAGAGACAACGTCCCAAAGTCCCAACTTTGAAAGCGACTGAGGTGTCAATGTCCTATGTATTTGCTATTTGTATCTGCTTCAATAAATGTCTCTATTTTTATTATTACATGGTTGTAACTTGTATAAATATATGTGACAAACTACCCTGAAACTCTGTTATTTTGTTAAGCCCAAGTTATTTTCCCTTGGATTCGGTAGTTCTACGGTAAGCAAGCAGCAGTACTGCTACCACTTTTCTTTTGGGACTAATTTGAGCAGATTCCACATGTGCGGTCAGTCAAAACTTTACCCCGGTGGCGATTCAGCTGTATTCGTGGGATATGAGTGCTATTTGGAGACTTTAGGTGCTCAGATCCAGGATATCCAGAGATATAGGACTTGTGGGGGTTCCTATTAAAATCATGTATGTTTTGGGGTGTTTTATGTTGTATTCACTGTACCTCTAGTGCCTGGGAGATAATTGGTTAAGTAAAGTAAACTCACTCTTCTCCCAGATACAGATACGCCTGGGCGTGTTTTACATATGTTTCTTCTGGAGACCCCCTGCTAGGGGTCTGTGTAAAAAAAAAGTGGGCCATCTGGCCATAATAAAACATTCCTGTTGTACCCTTTATCAAGTCACGACTGATGTTTGGGTATGCGAACGACAAAGAGTGATAATTCACACGACCTTGCGGGATTTCAGGAGATTACGAACGAACATATGATATGAAGTACATGGGGTTTGTTACAATATATATATATATATATATATATATATATATATATATACATATATATATATATTTATAAACCTCTCCTCACATCCTCCAACATGAGTATTTCATAAAGATATAATCTTTTAAAAATACTCAAAGTGACTGTGAATGAATTTATATTAAATTCAAAACATAGTTTAAAGCAATACTAAGGCAAAGTATGGCTTCCTTTATCTCAATATTTTTCTTTTTACTGACAATGCATGACCAAATACAAAGCTATCCATGTCAAGTTTGCCATATTCTCCCTGGCCTTTATCAGTGACGTTTAAAATGAAAATAAGAATTTTCTATGGAGCATTCTATGAGAAGAAATAGTAGCGACAATGTCATGTCATGTCTGTGAGCTATACATAATACAATATTTATATATTTAACAAAGATCAAACATTGATGTGCTACTGTTATTATATTTCAAATGACTATTTTGTCTATTTAGGAGTTATGTCTTTAACCCCTTAAGGACACATGACGGAAATATTGCGTCATGATTCCCTTTTATTCCAGAAGCTGTGTCCTTAAGGGGTTAAATACGACTAGAGGGTATGATGTATGCACTAAAACAAATTAATGATGCTCAAGTGATTTTGGTGCAGATCCTTTAAAGTGATTTGACAGTGAGTATTTGATTTTATTAGCTCAGTGGGCTAATGCATCATCAGTGGAATCTTTTCAACCCTTAGGGGGACGCAGGTTCAAATCCCTACAAGGTTGACTCAGCCCTTCATTCTTCTTAGGTAGATAAAATGAGATCCATTAAATTGGGTAATAGTAACATTCCCAGGACGCACTTGAAAACCATGCAATCTGAATGTTCCTTTCCTGGTTAAATACTTTGTTAATATTATTACTATTATCATTATTATTATTCAATTTGGTATTTAAATGTCTGTAAATTTTAGAAATTATTAATGTGTGTTTATGTACCTGAATTTCCTTAGTCTATTCACTTTGTTAATTTATGAACAAGTATTGGGTTGCTGATAGTATACTTCTATTTTTTGCAAAAAATACTCTTTAATCCAAGCAAATAATCCACTTACTTACAAGTGTAACCACAATTAAAGTGTAGAAATATACATCATTATGTTCATCAAATGTTTTCAATAATTGATTGTCTATGTTCTAAAATTATCAACTATACCACCGGAATTAAAACAAAATTCTTTATTTTTGTTTTTAAATTCATGCAATTGGCAAATGTGTCTAACAGTAAGAGCCAGAATAAAAATAATTATGTATTTGGCACATGAAACCAACTCTCTCTAATTTATGTGAAAAATACCCATTTCAATAATATTTGTTGAGCTACAATTAATTAATATGAAGATTCATGACTGTGTAGATATTGATTACTGTAAATAACTCTGAAATCAAGACATGTTATTAAAAAATATACTTCCCATATATTTTTCTAGATATGGTTTCCTTGAAACATGAGTCACTGTCTTTAGCATCACCCTTTTAGGTCTCTTGTTTTATTTATAGTAGTTATATCCCACAGAACATGACACAAAATGTTAAAGAACAAGAGGAGGCCAACATTTAATCAATGTAGAAACTGCAATATGAAACACATTGAACAATTTCAGAGACTAAAAAAATCAATTGCGTTAAGCACTATATAACATTATATCACAAACGCTGTAAATTAAACAAAATATTATTGCTTTTTAAAACCATATATCCTTGTACTAATAGGCATATTTGATTTTTAGTTTGGCTATAACAGCGAGTTATTTATTTATTTATTTAGTAAGTTAGTTATATTATTTAGTTAATCCAAAATAATATTGAGGAAAAGGATATGAAAAGCTAATTTTAGTCCCAATCTCCCCACTCAAAAAGGCCTCTCTTTTGTGCACTGCAACATCCATAGCTTGCTCCCTAAACTGGATGCACTACAAGCCTGGCGTCCCATTACAAACCAACTACAGTGATCAATTAGCAAGGACTACATTTTACTGTGATCTGATTTTTTTATTTAACCCCTGGGGTTAACTTTTTCTAACCCCCAATGGTTAAATTTATTTTATTAATTAATTTAAATATTTTTAAATTATATATTTAGCTAGCTGGGGTGGGTAGAAGTTAGTGGGGAATTTGGTGCTAGGCTAGCTAGGGGTTAACGTTATAAAATGTTTTTTAAAAAGTTTTCACAAATATTTTAATAACGTCTAAAAAAGGTTTAAAAAATCCCACCCCCTTTACCCAGTCCTAATAAAAATTAGCACCTTCCCTGCCAGTTGATCACTACCAACAGTGATCAAAATACAGATGACAGTATTATACTGTGATCTGATTTTTTTTTAACTCCTGAGGGTTAACTTTTTTTTTTTTTTTTTTTTAAACCATCAGGGGCTCAATTTATTTAATTAATTACCTTAAATATTTTAAAATGATATATTTTGCTGGCGTGGGTGGGAGTTATGGGAAATTGGGGAATTTACCATTAGTGCTGCTTACTGCTACTTAGGGGTTAACGGTAAAAAAAAAAATTATAACATTTTTAAAAGTGTAAACAAAGTTTTAAGAAAGTTTAAAAATGTAATAAGTTTAAAAAAGTAAAAAAATACATTTAGAAATGTTCATAACCACTACACCTGGAACAAACTAGCAAAAAAATTATCCCACACTAAGGTTCAAAATATGCCTATTAAGTTACCATGGGGTGTATTCTTTAATAAATAGTATGTGTTTTGGGGAAGTTTAAATAACCAACCAGCTGAACTACTCCAAAATGGAACATGGACACAGCGTAAAACTTCAAAGTTAGAAACAAACTGAATGGCTGTGTCTCAAATGTGCCCCTTTAACATCCCTATATATATCTGGAAAAGGTACATACAGGAGTATTGCTGTACTCAGACAACATAGCTAAGCAACATATGTATTATACAGTCATAGATATACAAATATATCTATGATAGTATAAATATACTGTGCAAACTCACGTGTGTCAAAAAGGCAGAAAAAATGCTCATTACCACTACACTTTGTACAAGCTAGTGGAATAATGATCCCACGCTAAGGTTTAAAATATGCCTTTTGAAATAACCTGGTATGCCTTTTTTTAAGAAATGATATGCCTTTATGGTGTAGTTGGAATATGTAGCCTGCACAAGTGCTCCAAAGTGGAACACGGATGCATTAAAACCCTCCATGAAAATTCACACTTAAAAACCTGAACGTGTCACGTCTCCTTTACAGCACTGTAACTTCACAAACTAGTGTCTAGGTCATACATTGGGCATATTGTTTTACTCAAAAGATGTAACTGAGCATAATTTGGGGGTTTTATGACAGTGGTACATATCAAGTGTAAGAAATACTCAGCAAAAATGCAACATATATGTAAAAATGCAATTTTTTCCCCTCACCACAAATATTGACATAAATTGGTGAAAAATGGTGACAGGTTAAGGCACAATATACACCGTATAAGATACCCTGGGGTGTCTGCTTTATCAAATGAAAGCTCTTTGTCGGGTTATTGGAACAGTCACACTGCTATAATACCCTAAAATAAGACATAGGCCCGTCAAATCCATCTACAAATTCTAACTATAGAATTAGCCTTGTCTCTTTTATGGCATTGTAGCTTTACAGAATAGTACCAAAGGCATACAATGGGGGTATTGTTATACTCAGCAGATGTAGATGAACACAATATGGCATTCTGTGCAGGAATAGCACACACCAGCTTTACGAAATATAAATTACAAAAACCTTATGTGTATATTCCAAAATAGAGAAAAAACTAAATTTTACTCCAATATTTAGCAGAGATTGGCAATGAAATGACTACATAAAAATTGTCAAATTAACCTTAGGTAAATAGCCTGTGATGTCTACTTTATAAAAATATATACTTTTGTGTGGCAATTTTGTTTTCTATGATGGCTACTAAACCTACAAGACAAATATACCAACTTCTAAAATTGTTTCACATTGAAATTTTATTTTAGTCCTTGTATTTTGTAAGCTTAAATCCTATACATATTATGTACTCCTTTTTAAACCAGCTCAAGAACATACCATGACACAGATTAGGTTTAATACCAGATCTAGACTCTGCAATGGCATTTTTCAGTCGGAGCTCTTGCTTGTTTGGAATTTGCATGCTCCTCTGCGTAAAGTGCGACTAAAAGGGACACACCTGCCCTGGGTTACAGCTGACCTCATTCAAATGTACCAGTTTAGAGATTCACTGTGGTCAAAGTTCAAGCGTACTGGCTCCATGAACGATCACTATTCTTACAGACAATGGTGAAATGCATTCACAATGCAAACAAAAATGGCAAAGGCCCAATATTTCAGTGAAAATTTGAACAACGACCTATCAAACCCAAGAAACTTTTGGAAAATCATAAATAGCATATAAACCCCAACAACCCACTCCCAACCCTCCACTGTCAAAATGGACAATCAAACACTGCAACTCCCCCTAGATGTAGCAAATGCCTTTAATAATTATTTTGTTGGATGTGCTACCAGCCTGGTTGCTAAGCTAACAAATGACACTCATTTTCAGATCAGGCCCTGCCAAATCTTCAGAATCCTCATATAGAGACATTCAATTTTAGATCTGTGCCTGTTACTGTCATTAATAAACATCTTAATAATTTCAAAAATTAAAAAGGAAAAACCAGTGTGGACCAGATCAAATCTCAGCAATATTGCTTAAGCTCAGTGCGCCAGCAATTGCTAAACCTGGCACTACCCTTATCAATGAATCCCTGGTGTCAGGATACATACCCAAACTTTGGAAGACTGCAAAAGTTCTACCTATCCATAAAAGTGGTGACAATACTTTGGTATCTAACTATCGCCTGATATCATTGCTCCCAGTATTGTCAAAAATCTTAGAAAAATGCATCCACACGCAACTATGTGAATATTATCAACAATCAAATTATCTGACCCCTGATCAATCAGGCTTTCATCCAAACCACTCAACTTCGACTGCCCTTTTAAAACTTTGCAATGACATCCAAATTGACATGGAATAGGGAGACTTACTGGAGCTATTTTACTTGATTTTGCCAAAGCGTTTGACACAGTAGACCATGGCATTCTTTTGCAAAAACTTAAAAACTCAGGCATTGGAGATCGTCCGCTAACCTGGTTTCAATCTTATGTTTCGGATTGCAATATGTGGCCATTTCTGATAGCGCTTCCCTCCCTCTTCCAGTCATGTGTGGTGTTCCCCAAGGCTTCATATTCAGCCCCCTGATATTCAAATTATTTATAAATCCCTAATGTCTGCAAATCCTCAACTGTACTCATGTATGCAGAAGACACTGTAATCTACGCTAGTAAACCCAAGCTACCGCAGCTTGAGGTTGTGCTCCAAAACCAATTCACAGAGGTAGAAAAGTGGATAGCGGATAACAAACTCTTCCTAAACACTGACAAAACTGTTACAATGATCTTTGGAACTGTACCTAAATTACGTAAACTACAAAATCAACAACTGTGTATCAGAACAAATTCAAATAGCACACTGACATCAGTCTGCTTTTTTAAATATCTAGGTATGTTGCTACACCCCAATCTATCCTTTGGCCTTCACATTGATTAAAATCTCTTCAAAACTTTACCCAAAACTAGGTACACTGTACAGAAATCCTGCCTAAGCCCTACAGTAAGGAAACGGATAGTGCAAAAAATGCTAATGCCGGTCATTGATTATGGGGATGTAGTGTACGCACCCGCACCGCAAACCCACCTTAATAAACTTAATACGTTATATAATTCATTCTGCCACTTTGTACTAGAATGTAATTACTTTACCCACCACTGTGACGTGTTAAAAGAGCTAAACTGGCTATCACTGGAATCCCGACGCACTCTTCATCTTTCCAGCCTTGTGCATAAAAGCATTTCTGGGAAGCTCCCACCCTACCTGAGTAGAATGCTCTCCCCAGCTATTTCCACCTCCTATAACCTCCGATCCAGTACTAGCATGATATTTAGCATATCGCAATACAAAAATAAAGTGACTCGATCCTCATTTTCCTACAGAGCACCGCAATTATTGATTAACCTCAGGGACACAGTCAAATCTTCATTCAATCTAAAATCTTTTTAAGATCTATGGCCATATAACTCAATATAACGCAGCAGAACCGCTACCTCCGCCTTTGTGCAAGGAGGAACAGGAGGAGCACTGCCAGAGCCCTGCAAAATGACCTCCAGCAGGCCACAAATGTGCATGTGTCTGCTCAAACAGTCAGAAACAGACTCCATGAGGGTGGTATGAGGGCCCGACGTCCACAGGTGGGGGTTGTGCTTACAGCCCAACACCGTGCAGGATGTTTGGCATTTGCCAGAGAACACCAAGATGGGCAAATTCGCCACTGGTGCCCTGTGCTCTTCACAGATGAAAGCAGGTTCACACTGAGCACATGTGACAGACGTGACAGAGTCTGGAGATGCCGCGGAGAACGTTCTGCTGCCTGCAACATCCTCCAGCATGACCAGTTGGCAGTGGGTCAGTAATGGTGTGGGGTGGCATTTCTTTGGGGGGCTGCACAGCTCTCTATGTGCTCGCAAGAGGTAGCCTGACTGCCATTAGGAGCATGCACAGGCGTTGTAGGGAGGTCATACAGGCACGTGGAGGCCACACACACTACTGAGCCTCATTTTGACTTGTTTTAAGGACATTACACCAAAGTTGGATCAGCCTGTAGTGTGTTTTTCCACTTTAATTTTGAGTGTGACTCCAAATCCAGACTTCCATGGGTTGAAAAATTTGATTTCCATTTTTTAATATTTGTGTGATTTTGTTGTCAGCACATTCAACTATGTAAAGAACAAAGTATTTCAGAAGAATATTTAATTCATTCAGATCTAGGATATGTTATTTTTGTGTTCCCTTTATTTTTTTGAGCAGTGTATATATATATATATATAGTTTGCATTTTGTATTTTTGTACTATTGCATCCTATTGTAACAATGCAATGTTTTGTGGACCCAGGACATACTTGAAAACAAGAGAAATCTCAATGTATCCATCCTGGTAAAATATTTTATAAATAAATAGTGATGAAATTAGATTTGTATACATACATATTGCGAGATTTGTATAGACACATATACAGTATCTCACATTTTTGTAAATATGTTATTAGATCTTTTCATGTGACAACACTGAATAAATTTCCACTTAGGGGTGTACTCACTTTTGTTGCCAAAAGTTTAGACATTAATGGCTGTGTGTTGAGTTATTTTGAGGTGACAGCAAATTTACACTGTTATACAGGCTGTACACTTACTACGTTACATTGTAGCAGAGTGTAATTTCTTCAGTCTTGTCATATGAAAAGATATAATAAAATAGTGATAAAAATGTGAGGGGTGTACTCTCTTTTTAAAGATACTGTATGTAAATGAATATTTGGATCTCTGAGGAGCAAGCAACAATTGCACCACACAACAAAGAAACTACAAAAACAACAAAAACAGTGTATACCATACTTGAGTTGGAGCTATTTGCAGATAACCTTTTAATCACTATGAAATCCCACGAGGACTTCACCAGTGGTGATCCAAGAGGCTCATTTTTAAATGAGTGCTAAGCTAACCAATAACCCACTTTCTCGAAGCTCATAAATAAAATGTCAAATGCAAACATGTGTAGGCTAGTTCACATACTTCTGTACAACGGAGAGAGTTTTGCAAATCAGATTTGACCATGTATACATCGGAGGTGAAGAGTTTAATAGTATTTCACAAAGAGCAGTAGTTTTTGGACAAATGTTTAATATTTTGTACTTGTTTGGCAAATTGTCAAGACTTATATTTAAAAAAAATAAATAAAGTGAAATTATGAAATTATTCTGGTGTTAAGATTATGATTAATGTTAAGTCAGTCTAATGTATTCAATTGTGTCATTTCAGAATGTGTGAAATATCATCGTGACTTTCCAACGTGGATCCGAATTGATATATGAAATGTATAATAATATTATATTTACTGTTCTTGACCCCATTTAAATTTACATTAAAAGTGATAATTCTTGAGGAATAACACCTTGAACACAGAGGAAAAATATTGTTTAAGTATGAAAAATGAGATGTTCAATATGTCAAAAAGAAAATGAGATCTGTGGTTCAGAAACACAATTAAATGTGTTAGTTTCTCATACATGGATGGGGTCAGTACAACCGTTGGGCTCTTAAAATAAGCAGAGCTCTAGTTAACATGTGGAAACCCAAAGTTCTGCGATAGATGATGGTGCTAAAATAGGAGCTAAACTGAGGTAAACTGGCTAGAACTCAGGCAGTTTAAGCTCCAAGTATCAATGCATCACTGACAGGGGTTTATACATGAACAAGGAGCATGGAGATGGAGATTATATGAAAAATGTAAAAAACAGCACTCTGCCTTCAATGTTAATGCCTTGATGCTTTCTACAACTGTTTATAGAAAATCACATATTAAATTGGTGCACACTCTGGACTTTGTAATCCAATTGATATACCTTTTATTTCAGTTTGTAAATATTTCAATAGTAATTAACATTTCGGCTCTACCTGGGCCTTTCTCAAAATCCTATATAGTGCTTTTAAAAATCTGCATATCTATTCATATTATAAATATAGTTTGACTTGCCAATAAGCACAGAGAACCGGAATTATGCTGTGAGATGCGGTAGAACCCAGATGTTGCCCAGTAATTACGTATCTGTGTGGTGCTATAGCACTACCAGAGAAACACTACACTGAGATCAAATGTGTCAAATTGAAAGAAGTGAAATGCCTTTAAGCGGGAAATCCTTTGGAATGTTAAAGTAAATAATAAAATACATATTGACGCACCAGAAACTAGATATGTATCTAGACACCAATCGCTAATTAAAAATATTATGAATTGCCAAGCTGAGTACATAATAGCTTTCTAAGAGAATATGTGCTCATGGCTGGAGACTGAGGATGGGGGGGGGGGGGGGGGGGGCGAGGGGGGTCGATACAATATCCCAACCTGATGTGGGAAGAAAAACAAAAGCTAAGACATAAGGCCAACCTTCTCTACCTACTAATAAATGAAATAACTGATAAAATCATTCCTAATGCCATTCAAAGCTGTTGACACATTGTGTCAAATGTTGGAAACATTGAAATGTGCCAGTAATAAACCTCATAGATACTAAATGCTTAACAAAATACAGGGTAATGAAATAACTAGCGAAATCAATCCTAATACAAAAGCAGCGACAACGAAAAACTGTGAAGAAAGGGAAACGATAGATGCGCAGAGAACATATTCATTGACAAATGATGTCAGGAAAGAGAACAACTATTTAAAACTAGAATTTGCTGAAAAAGATTGTGTGTAAATTAAAAAAAGGAGAAAAGAAAATATCTGTAATAAAATATTACACTATTGTATTAGTTGTTGATGCTGTAAATTACAAAGGTGGCCAGAAGATAAATTAAGTTCATTATATGCTTGTCAAATATTTAATTTTAAAATGGCATGGCTTTAATATTGTAATATTGTTTTAATATTGATACGGTTCCACCCGTCCTCATTTTCTATTATAATGCAAAGGCTCCAGGGGAGTTATCATATTAAATTTAGACTTTAGAAAAATAGACTTTTCTAAAATTTAAATACGTGTAATGGAGTCATTATTAGACTGGAGCAGTTTAAATGGAGTCCAAGAGAAATGGGATTATTTAAAAGTTGCACTACTGAAGGCAACAGAAAATTGCATTAGGCTTGTCAGTAAGAGCACAAAATTAAAGAAAGCCATGTGGTACTCTGTAGCAGTGGCCATAATAGTAAAAAATAGATAAAAGGGGGGGCGTGTCCGACTTCCGGCAAGTGCAGTCGCATGGACTGAGAGCTCCGTCGACCTGCAAACCTAACGAGCGACAATATCAGCATTAACTGCTAAATCTCAACTAATTATATCCCCAAGGAGCATCCCTCACTAATGTCTCCTCCCAAGCAACTGAAACTGCCCGATATGGCAAGAAATAACAAGAAAAAAGATCGCAGACGAGAAATCCAAGATGGCGGCGACAGGGCTACCTTATCGGAAGCCAACTCTGACTGCGAATCGACCTCCTCAAAACATTCTGATATCGCGGTCACGGACCGTAGCCTGCACAAAATGCTCCAGGAACTCCGATCGACTATACGTCAAGACTTCCTGAAGATTGACCGGGAGCTAAGGAAAGAAATTTCGGCCCTGGGTGACAGAACGAGCCAACTTGAGCATAGATCCGATGAGATTTGCTCAGCCCATAACGAAATGGCTGATAAGTTACAGAAAATCTCGGAAGAAAATACCACGCTCAAATTTAAATTAGCTGACCTAGAAGATAGGTCGAGAAGACAAAATGTTCGGTTCAGGGGCATACCGGACGATGTGTCCCACGACGCTTTACCAGCATTCATACTAGCTGTATGTAAATCCTTGGTTCCGGAACTGCCAGACTCTGCATGGACCTTTGATCGCATGCACAGGCTACCACGACCGGCCCGCATGTCTGGTGATGTCCCGAAGGACGTCATAGTGAAATTTCATTATTTCATACACAAAGACGCTCTACTGAATGCGGCCAGGAAAGCTGATCATCTCCCGGACCCCTACCAACAAATATCCTTGTATGCTGATTTATCAGCCACTACCATGGCACGAAGGAAGGAATTCCTAACCGTCACAAAGACACTACGCAACAACAAAGTCTCTTACAGATGGGGTTACCCCACAAAAGTTTTGATTTGGCGACAAGGAAAAACATATGTAATCAACGAACCAGAAGACGGGATGAAACTCCTCATCAAATGGGGCCTATGGACTAACTCCAACGCTGTTCCGCTTAATTCCCCGTCTAGAAGCTGCTCTCCCAGACGACTTCAAAAGGAGTGGAAGATGGCGGGCTCGCCGGCTCGCAACACATGAACTTTCCGTCCATTATAAATTGCGATGAGTATAAGTTCTTATTGTGGTGCTACTTAAGTGTATCTTATTTTATAACTGACAACCCAATCCATACTTAGTACTTAACACCGATCATTTATACCATCTTCGGTACTAATCTGTATAACTTAATTGCTTGGTATATAGCGGCAGGTCGACATTCTAATATTAGAGCACGACCACGTGCTTCTCAATCTCTGTTCTGCAGGTCGATAACCATCCTGCCACATTCGATTTTAACACTACAACATATCCACAATTGGTTTTGTGGGTTCCCTACACAATAAGTACACTTCGCATATACAATACCTACACGGCGATATGTAATCAACACCCGACGTGAACCACCTTCACGATCGTAAATTCCCTCCTATCACTACACATATGCCCAGTTGTTGTTTATGTACAACACTTTTCCTTGCTGCATACGGAATCATAATTGATGTAATCGTTTTACTGTTTATCCCTAATCGTTGCTTTTACTCATTATTTTGAGATCTATGCTATGCTTATGGGTAACGCACCATGTAAGCCACATGGCTATTACATCCGTTGACTGCTTTCCTTACAGTCCAGTATATGGTCACAATGCACCACCGATCCAAGCGATTCATATCCGCATCCCGGAGGTACGCTTCACGGGCCTTAATCATCTGACGACAGGTTCTTACCCCGGGTCACCCACTACCCGCATAGCTATCCTATTTTGTAGGTCCTCCCTAATTCACATATAGCGTCCCGATCTCGACTATACACGACTATGCAAACCTCCAGCCAACAATTCAAGTGTAAATGATAAGCATACGTACAGCAAACATTTTTTGGTCTGTTTCTAATATTGTCTTTTTTCATGTTTATAATTTATGTTTTAATACTTCGAGAACTAGGCTTGCTCATAACTAAGGTGTACGGGTCCTACAATGATAATAAGTACGATATTTGCCACCCCCAAACCTAAGTAAATGTTCACAACGCTCTAAACAATTTATTTGCAAGCCCTCTCCAATCACACGTGGCCCTAATTTTGACCATTTATACCTCCAGTCCTTGCTTCAAGCTCAATTGACAAGGGCACATATCGCAGAAAATTTTTCAGTTATCTCTAATATTGTCTATTCTCATTGATTATGTTTTAGTATGTAAAAAACTTTGTAATTGTTCATGGAAAATGTGTTACGTGTATGTTGAGACAATTATACACGATATTTGCTACCCTCAACTCACGGTAATTGGCTACATCGCACCACCCCACACTCAGAGTTAATATCAGTTACTCAGTTGTTTTGTACTCACTGCAACTATTTGCTGACGTGCAAATACTCCCCAATCTATACCTACATTCCACTTGTTTCAACTCGGAATTCCTTGCACGAGACTCCTATCATTCAAAGCCCTAGCCACACCACTGTTGGCAATTTTCTACTCTATATAGAATATAAGATAAATGTTTTCCCGCAGTTATTTATTTTATGATCAATATAACCTGGTTGCAGGACCTCTCACACCTCCCTCCCTTTCCCCGGCCATCACTTGAGGCACTCCTAGTGTCTAAAAATGGCCACTCTACGTTTTCCACTTCAAGGAAATGTCTGTGTATATAGTTATCCCGTTACTGTCACTACCCCTCCCTTACTTCCCCCTTGCACTCCTCCAAGGTACCAGAATTTACCCCCTAGGGATCACGACGCACCCTTCGTTACCTATCTTCAAGCCCCATTACTGAGGCTCTTTACTGTGAGCGATATCCAACGGAAGATTAGGACATTCCTATTCATTCTAGAGTATCCATTCTTTCCACTCGTGTACCATACTTACCTAAAATGACGACTAATACATTAAAAATCCTTTCCCTCAATGCAAAAGGCCTAAACAGCCCCTACAAAAGAAGTCAAGTGTTAAAAGATATGCATAACTCTGAGGCTGCCATAGTCTGCCTCCAAGAAACTCACTTCTGCAAAAACAATCCACCCCACATAAGATCATCCAAATACCCTACAGAGTACCATGCATACGCACCAAATAAATCTAAAGGAGTGGCAATTATATTTCACAAGGACTGGGTATTCACTCCCACTAAACAATACGCTGACCCCACGGGCAGACTGCTTATTTTGGTTGGTGAACTTAATGGTATTCAAGTTACAATCTCTTCCCTCTATGCGCCCAATGACGCTCAATTCTCCTTTCTCAACAAGGCTATTAAAAAGATATCTACCCTAAAACAAGGTCACGTCATAATATGTGGCGACTGTAACTGCACACTTGATCCCTTACTAGACGTCCAACGGGTCAACAACCTAAAACCTAACAAACTCACTGTGCATAATAGTAAACTGTTTTCGAACCTTATTTTCACACACGATCTCTTTGACACCTGGAGAAATTTATTCCCCACAGCCAAAGATTATACTTTTTTCTCTCCAGTTCATTTGACTTATACAAGGATAGACTTATGTTTACTCGATAAATCAACCCTGCCCCACCTCTTAGATCAAACCATAGGACAACGGACGTGGTCCGATCATGCACCTATTATAGTCACCATAGCAGTACCCTATCCCACAAAAGGCCGCGGCACCTGGCGCTTAAACGAATCCATCCTAGACTCGCCTGACAATTTACAAAAAGTTGCCTTGGAAATACAGGACTACTTTACTAACAATGTCACTACAGACACATCTACAGAAACCCAATGGCTAGCGCACAAAAGTGTAATAAGAGGAACATTCATCAAATTAGGATCAATCAAAAAAAGAACAGCTAGTAACCTAAATACTTCACTTCAAAGAAAGCTTGAAACATTGGAAAACTCCAACAAAATCTCACCCTCTCATTCTACCACGAAACAAATCGCAATAATTCGTGAACAAATACTAAATCTGAGAATTGAGGATTTTACCAATAAGGCGACTAAACTCCAGCAGAGATATTACACCTTAGGCAATAAAGCCGGCAAACTTCTAGCTAATCAGCTTAAATCTAGATACCTCCAGACAAAAATCCCTTATATTCTTTCCAAAACGAACACAAAATTATTTAACCCCATAGACATAGTCAATGAATTATCATCATTCTACAACGATCTTTATAACTTAGACAAGAATACCAACATCCCGAGCGCCCAAAACATATCGACGTTTCTACAACGTATTTCACTTCCACAGGTTACACCACAACAAAATGATCAATTGATCACTCCATTTACGGAGCACGAGGTAGCCACAGCCATAAGGTCCCTACCAAAGCATAAGGCCCCTGGTCCAGACGGACTCCCCAACTATTATTATATTAAAATGGAACCTCAACTCACCCCACACATCACGAAACTCTTCAACACGATACAAAAAATAGGTAGCTTCCCGAGGGAAATGTTAGAAGCATATATCATTACCCTGCCCAAACCCAACAAATCGCCCACATCATGTAGTAACTTACGTCCGATTTCTCTGCTAAACGCAGACGTGAAACTATATGCTAAACTGATAGCTAATAGATTAAAACAGATATTACCGAACTTAGTCTCTGAAGAACAAGCGGGTTTCGTGCCAGGCAAACAGGTGGGAGATAACACCAGATTCTGTACAGACTTGATAGATTGGGCCACTCGTCATCGTCAATCCGGGGTCCTTATGGCCCTCGATGCAGAAAAGGCCTTTGACCGCCTGAACTGGTCTTATATGTCGACCACCCTTAAAGCCTATGGTTTCTCTGACTCCTTTCTCACTAGCATCATGGCCCTTTACTCCATGCCATCAGCAAGAGTTTTCAATACGGGCTTCTCATCCATCAATTTTAATATCTCTAATGGTACCAGACAGGGATGCCCTTTGTCCCCTCTAATATTCATTCTTTGCTTAGAGCCTCTTCTTCGCACAATTAAAAACGATCCCTTACTCCCAGGCCTTCAAACCCCTGCAGGAGAAAAAAAGCTAGCTGCATTTGCGGATGATATTATTATTTTTCTGAAACACCCGACTTCTTCTATTCCCTACCTCCTACAAACTCTGAATATGTATGGAACGGTTTCGTTCTACAAAAACAACATCACTAAAACCCAGATACTTCCATTGAACTTAAATCCTCAAACAATCGATACTCTAAAATCACAATTCCCCTTTGATTGGCGCAAGACTTCCATTACCTACCTGGGCATTAAATTGACCCAATCCAAATCACAAACTATAAAAGAGAACCACGAAGCGGTTCTGCACAAAATCTCAACTCAATTGAAACAATGGGACAAACTTAATACCTCTTGGATAGGCAGGATAAATTCGATCAAAATGATGGCACTTCCTCACATACTCTACCTATTCCGCACACTACCCATCACTGTCCCGAACTCTATCCTTACCAAGTTTCAAACTGTCCTAAATGCACATATTTGGAGGAGAAAACCCCCAAGAATCGCACTCCACTCATTATGGCGCCCCATCCACCGAGGAGGGTTGGGCATCCCCAACGTCAGTAAATATTATAGGGCCTCTTCTTTAGCACAGAGCTTGGAAATCATGACCAAGAAAGCTAACCCGGTCTGGCTTAAACTGGAACAAGCATGTGGCAACATCCCATCCCTACCTAATGTACTGTGGTCCAAGTGCAACCATTCTTCCACGTCTTTATTGCCAAGCACAAAATTTCTTCTATGCTCCTGGAACTCATGGAGCACAATGTTATGTCCCAAAGAAGAACTACTTTACTTAGCTCCTCTAAGAGCTCTTACTGCGTTATCACCAGATCTTCCCATACACCACTGGCCAACACACGGTCTGACCAATGTTTACTCCTTATTTGACTCAACAGGCCTTCGATCCTTTCCTGACTTACAGTCCACTCATAACTTACAGCATCGAGATATATTCCTTTATTTAAGAATAAAACACATAATACACACGGCTAATATCACACACCTTGATTTATCATCATTAAGCCTGATAGGCCACACTTGCTACATGTCTGACAAATCTCGTTTCCCTCAGAAATTCCTTAAACTATGCTACCTAGCACAAGCAATGGCTCGTAGCCCTGTTAAACTCCCCTATATGATCAAATGGGAACGAGAGCTGGGCGTAGAATTTCACACACAAGATTGGCTCACAGCTATTTCATCCACTAAAAGATCCACTAAATGCGTAAATTTATGGGAGGCGTACTTCAAAGTGCTAATGAGATGGTACCTAGTTCCTAACAGACTTACCAAGATTTACCCTACCTCCACACCCACGTGTTGGAGATGCAACAAAGGTACAGGCTCATTCCTACACATTTTTTGGGACTGCCCGAAACTTCAAACCTTTTGGTATTTTGTAAAAAAAATTATACACTCTTTGTATGGCATGCAATTAACTTTAAACCCAGCAGGTTGCTTACTCCACTTGCTACCTGAGTTGCTATGTACCCCTCTGAAAGTAGCGATTATCAATATCTTAATAGCTGCTAAATCATGTATTGCTACTCATTGGAAAAGCAACATCTCCCCCTCTCTGCAAGAATTACTTAACAAAGTTAATACTATTTACTGTCATGAGAGAGAATGGGCCAAGAGAGTTGACTTGACCAAATTCAACGAACACTGGGAGAACTGGGAATCTATCTATAACCAATTTACCAAATTGATCTGATGCTCTTCACTACACCAACTACACTCCATAATTATGTATCGCACTATTGTGGCTCTCTATCCTACTCCTCTTTTCACCCAATAACGCCTTGTTATTTTATACAACTGACACCCCCTACCTCCTATCCCTCTCACAAGTGTAGACGTACGCAACCTTGCAGCTGTGTGCAAACTTGCATTTCATTGCAATTTTTTTTTTTTTTTTGCAAACGAGATACACTAAGTGGCCCTATGTAATAGGTAACTGTACCCTCTACCTCTACCTGCTATTTATCCCTACTATTTATCTCGGCAAAGTCGTAAATGTACACACCAATATTATATCTTGCTGTGCTTCTACACATTACATCTTGACTGTGTTTATGATTATATATGTTTCTGTTTATATGCATTATGTTTATATGCATTTGCACGACCATAATTTTGGGAACAAGGCCCTTGCAACCAACACAATGTGGTACAGTTTGCCATTACCTCCTATATGGCATAGTTAAATTCTTATCTGACGGTAAATGATGCTTAATCATATATCTGCAAACATAATTAAGCGACGGTTTATATGCTATGCACACTGTTGTAACAGAATCTCTATGTTTTTATACCCACCTGTTACTAATCTGTAAAAGCGTAATATGACTGTGTCCGATCTCATCAATTATATCATAATGTACCTTTACCCCTTCCCCTCTTTCCTTTCTGTACCCCATTGTATGTTATTTCGAAGAAAATGTTAATAAAAATCAAACATTGAAAAAAAAAAAAAAATAAATAAATAAATAAAAGTTGGTATTTAGTAATTATAAAAAAAACAGAGTGAGAAAGATAGACCAAGCTATAAGATTAGGCAGAAAGGGGCTAAGCAAGTTATAAGAGCTTCCAAATCACACACAGAAGAGAATTGCACAATCAGTAAAAAAAGGAGATAAAACATTTTTTAGATACATAAATGAGAAAAGGAAAGTAAAACAAGGAATAGTTAGATTAAAAACAAAAGAAGGGAAGTATGTAGAAGAGGATAATGCTCTAGCTGACTGCCTCAATGAATATTTTTGTTCAGTATTTACAGATGAAAATGAAGGAAAGGGACATCAGTTAGGAAAGAGGACAAATAAGTAGTTTGTTACATGTGAGTTTACAGAGGAAGAGCTATTATTTCAACTTTCAAAAGTAAAGACAAATAAGCAGATGGGGTCTGATGGAATACACAGTAATTAAACAAGCTTAGTGGTGTACTAGCAAGACCATAACAGATTTATTTAACCAATCATTGTTAACAGGATTAGTCCCAGAAGATTGGAAATTAGCAAATGTTGTGCCAATTCACAAGAAAAGTAGTAGGGAGGAGTCGACAACTATACACCTTACTTCAGTAGGGGGGGAAAGTATTGAAAACCATGTTAAAGGATAGGATTGTTGAACATCTAAAATCACATGGATTTCAAGATCAGAGACAACATGGGTTTAATTCAGGTTTACATCTTATTGATTTTTTTGATTGGGTAACTAAAATAATAGATCCGGGTGGTGCAGAATACATGGCCTACCTAGATTTCAGTAAGGCTTTTGACACTGCCGTACATAGAAGGCTTATCAATAAACTGCAATCTTTAAGTTTGGATTCCAATATTGTTAAATGGGTTGGGCAGTGACTGAGTGACAGGCAGCAGAAGGTTGTAGTCAATGGAGTATATTCGAAGCATGGTCTTGTTACCAGTGGGATACCTTGGGGATCTGTACTTGGACCAATGTATTAGTGATGTTGCAGAAGGTCTTGATGTTAAGGTATGTCTTGCTGATGATACTAAGATATGTAACAAGGTTGATATTCCAGGAGGGAAAAGACAAATGGCAAATGATTTAGGTAAACTAGAAAAAAGACCAGAACTATGGCAACTGACATTTAATGTGGATAAATGCAAGACAATGCATCTTGGACATAAAAACCCAAGGGCAGAGATTGGAATATAATCCCTAACCTCAATATCTGAGGAAAGGGATTTAGGGGTAATTATTTCAGATGATTTAAAGGTAGGCAGACAATGTAATAGAGCAGCAGGAAATGCTAGCAGAATGCTTGGTTTTATAGGGAGAGGTATTAGCAGTAGAAAGAGGGAAGTGCTAATGCCATTGTACATGAATGAATACTCAAAGTGAGTGAAACCTCACTTGGAGTATTGTACGCAATACTGGAGACCATATCTACTTGATACTTTTGGGGAGCATTCAGAGAATGGCTACTAAACTGGTTCATGGATTACAGGATAAAACTTACAAGGAAAGGTTAAAGGATCTTAACATGTAGAGCTTGGACGAAAGACGAGACAGGGGGGATATGATAGAGACATGTAAATACATAAAGGGAATCAACACAGTAAAGGAGGAGACTATATTTAAAAGAAGAAAAACTACCACAACACGTGCACATAGTCTTAAATTAAAGGGGCAAATGTTTAAAAATAATATCAGGAAGTATTACTTTACTGAAAGGGGAGGGGATGCATGGAATAGCTGAAGTGGTAGAGGTTAACACAGTGAAGGAGTTTAAATATGCGTGGGGTAGGCATAAGGCTATCCTTGCTATAAGATAAGGCCAGGGACTAATGAAAGTATTTCAAAACTTGGGCAGACTAGATGGGCCGAATGGTTCTTATCTGCCGTCACATTCTATGTTTCTGTGTTTCTAAATGTCGGTATTTTCCACTGGGATTGTCGGTACCAATTTTTTTCAGGCTGGGTTTGAGTTACAATCAATGCTCCTGTTCATCTTAATTGAATTTGAGGTCAAGGCTCTTTGAAGACTCATAAAGTTTTTACACTACTAACTCCATTATTATTTTTTTTACAGAGACAGTATCATGATAAAAATAGCAAATTATTGTTTCCTACAGAGTTTAAACCAGTGGTCCCCAACCCAGTTCTCATGGACCACCAACAGTCCAGGATTTATGTATTTCCCTGTTTTATTCCAATGGAGATACTGATGATACTGATGATTCCAATGGAGACCAAAACCTGGGCTATTGGTGGTCCTTTAGGGCTGGGTTGGACAACACTGGTTTAAACAATAAAAAGAGTATCCTGAATGGGTCAAGGCTGGTTCCCAAATTTTAAACTCTTCCAGAGGGCAGGGAACTGTATTACAATGTGTTATCACAACTCATAGGTTTCCACTTCTTACCATCCTTTTGTTAGCAGTTGCAAAGAATTCTGGGAAATGTAACTCAACAACAGTAGGCCAACAGCAGACATCCCTGGCTTATACAGTGTGTCAATAAACAGTTTGCTTTCAGGTTAGAAAGCTTTATTAACTTCAATTTCAGGTCATACAAGCAATTTATATTTGTCCAAACATTAACAGTAATGAATGGATATTGTTGCTTGCAGAACTCCAGTTATGTACATTGTATTTTACAGATGAATTAAGCATGATTATATTTACTTTAGGAAGATAAGCTTTTTGGTTAGTAAAGCAAATATTTAAACAATAATTCATGCCTTAAAAAGCTTACAAAGCAGGTGGTATTAGATATACCTTAGTAAGATAATTCTCCTGATGGAATAGGAATACAAAATTGTCATGTTTAAAGGAGAAATTTTTCTCTTAGAATATTTAACTCCTTCCAAGGGATTAGTCATGTTGCTTGTTAATATCATAGTCTTGTCATGGTCCTCATGATCTCATATGTCAAAAAGCATTTAGTGCAGATTTAAACAGTACATTCCAAATGGAAACTACACCAAAAACTAAACTTCAGATTAGTGTAGACGCCACGTTGCAGGATCCTTTAAATAATTCCTTTTTATTTAAAACAGTATCTTAGTGGTATAGGCATGGTAGTTTTAAGCAGAGTTGTGTCTCTTGCTACAGTATCCAATTAAACACGAGTAACTATAAAACAGGTAAGAAATATATTAATTTGAATGGTTCAGGTCACAAGGATGGTATCATTAGAAAAAAAACTGCCAGTGAAAATCTATCAGTTATGAAATTAAATGCTACTTGCAGATAGCTATTACTGAACGCATGAAATTACTATAACATATTACGCAAAATATGCACCTTACTACAATAAGAGCTGACAAGGGAAAATGTCTGTGTTATAACAGCCAGTGTCCAGTCCAATCTTATCCTTCTAATGGCTTCTTAAAATATGTTTTAAACTAGCGCTAATCATCTCTAATTTGTTTAGCAGTTATTAAAGTAGCTCATTCATTGCTGCAGTGGAGGTGCAAAGACCCGGCCAAAAACATCAGTCGCAGGGTGTTTTCTCTGAGATCAATCTGAGGATCCCACATAACTTGGCAACTCCCCAGCACTCAAGCCTGCTTATTATATTGTAGTTTTACTGCAAATGGTGATTGTGGCCTATATTTTCAGCAACGTGGTGGCCTGGATTTTCAGAGCTGTCTGTCTCGAGATGAGCAATAGGCCCAGTACTTCAGTATACAATTTACAGAGAGATCTTATCCATTTTCAAGGTTTCCATTACCAGCCTGAGCCTTTCCTAGACTTGTTATCCACTGCTACATGCATTAACCATTTGGATCCAGGCTATATTGGTAGCCCGCCTTTTCAACCTACAAACATCCACAGGCATAGCACTCCAAATCTCAATTCCTCACTCCTACAGGACTTCTTTTGTGGTGCTTTTCATATGACATTTTTTCTGCATAGCCTCAAGCACTTTGAAATGTATTTTGATAAGTTTACTCTTTACGTTAGAACTGGTCTTTGAACTTTCTCTATGATAGCTCAAGGCAAAAAAAACGAGATCAGAAGTATTGCTCTTGTGTTCACAATCCCACTGGCTTAAAATGTCAATTCTAATTGGCAAGATCTCTGGATCATTGGGGAATACCAAGCCATTGCTACAGAACTGAAGACATGGTCTGCCTTTTTACAAGGAGAAACTGTGACCACCAAGTGTGATTTCAATTCATTGCTGAAAGAAATTCTGCAGCTGTTTGCTACCAATTTGGAAGTGTTTCAATACATAAATACATTACTAGAGGCATAATAATGATTGAAGAAAATGTACTTGAACTCAAACAACAAAAATGTCAAGTTTCAACCCATGTTTCAATTCTGTTGATACAGACCATCAACCTGCAACTTTATAGACATACTTAACCACTAAGGACCACTAATAGGTGATACAACTTTTAAATGAAGGGAACAGCAGACATTGTAACCATTTTAAATTATTGGAGAGGTTATTCTCCAAACATTTCCCTCCTAAACAGGATATGCAATTAGTGGACTTTTTAATTTATCAATGAATACCAAAGCACCCTGTTTACCGCTCCAAGCTGTGTGATTTAAAGCTCACTCAGGCAAGATGGCAGCCATTGCCACAATATGTTCATAATCCTTCTTGATGTTCAAATCCCAACATCTACAATTTCACTGTGATATTTCATGTCTACTATTTTTAAGTCTTTACAGGAGTCCTACATACCTTATTTATTTATAAAATATTTTACCAGGATGGATACGTTGAGATCTCTCATGTTTTCAAGTATGTCCTTGGTCCACAAAACATTGCATTATTACAATAGGGTACAATATTACAAAAAAATACAATATCCAAACAATATATACATATATACATTTAACATATAACAGGTGACACATATACTCAACCATGACAGATGCATTATGTGCTGAGGTATATTGCCATAGATCTCTTAAAAGATTTTAGATGGAATGAAGATTTGACTGTGTCCCTGAGGTTATTCCATAATTGGGGTGCTCTGTAGGAAAATTAGGATAGAGACACTTTATTTTTGTATTGCGGTATGCTAAATATCATGCTGGTACTGGATCGGAGGTTATAGGAGGTCAGAACAGCCGGGGAGAGCATTCTACTCATGCAGGGAGTACAAAATTATTAGGCAAGTTGTATTTTTGAGGATTAATTTTATTATTGAACAACAACCATGTTCTCAATTAACCCAAAAAACTAATTAATATCAAAGCAGAATATTTTTGGAAGTAGTTTTTAGTTTGTTTTTAGTTTTAGCTATTTTAGGGGGATATCTGTGTGTGCAGGTGACTATTACTGTGCATAATTATTAGGCAACTTAACAAAAAACAAATATATACCCATTTCAATTATTTATTTTTACCAGTGAAACCAATATAACATCTCAACATTCACAAATATACATTTCTGACATTCAAAAACAAAACAAAAACAAATCAGTGACCAATATAGCCACCTTTCTTTGCAAGGACACTCAAAAGCCTGCCATCCATGGATTCTGTCAGTGTTTTGACCTGTTCACCATCAACATTGCGTGCAGAAGCAACCACAGCCTTCCAGACACTGTTCAGAGAGGTGTACTGTTTTCCCTCCTTGTAAATCTCACATTTGATGATGGACCACAGGTTCTCAATGGGGTTCAGATCAGGTGAACAAGGAGGCCATGCCATTAGATTTTCTTCTTTTATACCCTTTCTTGCCAGCCATGCTGTGGAGTACTTGGACGCGTGTGATGGAACATTGTCCTGCATGAAAATCATGTTTTTCTTGAAGGATGCAGACTTCTTCCTGTACCACTGCTTGAAGAAGGTGTCTTCCAGAAACTGGCAGTAGGACTGGGAGTTGAGCTTGAGTAGCCTCAACCCGAAAAGGCCCCACAAGCTCATCTTTGATGATACCAGCCCCAACCAGTACTCCACCTCGCTGGCGTCTGAGTCAGACTGGAGCTCTCTGCCCTTTACCAATCCAGCCACGGGCCCATCCATCTGGCCCATCAAGACTCACTCTCATTTCATCAGTCCATAAAACCTTAGAAAAATCAGTCTTGAGATATTTCTTGGCCAAGTCTTGACGTTTCAGCTTGTGTGTCTTGTTCAGTGGTGGTCGTCTTTCAGCCTTTCTTACCTTGGCCATGTCTCTGAGTATTGCACACCTTGTGCTTTTGAGCACTCCAGTGATGTTGCAGCTCTGAAATATGGCCAAACTGGTGGCAAGTGGCATCTTGGCAGCTGCACGCTTGACTTTTCTCAGTTCATGGGCAGTTATTTTGCGCCTTGGTTTTTCCACACGCTTCTTGCGACCCTGTTGACTATTTTGAATGAAACGCTTGATTGTTCGATGATCACGCTTCAGAAGCTTTGCAATTTTAAGAGTGCTGCATCCCTCTGCAAGATATCTCACTATTTTTGACTTTTCTGAGCCTGTCAAGTCCTTCTTTTGACCCATTTTGCCAAAGGAAAGGAAGTTGCCTAATAATTACGCACACCTGATATAGGGTGTTGATGTCATTAGACCACACCCCTTCTCATTACAGAGATGCACATCACCTAATATGCTTAATTGGTAGTAGGCTTTCGAGCCTATACAGCTTGGAGTAAGACAACATGCATAAAGAGGATGATGTGGTCAAAATACTAATTTGCCTAATAATTCTGCACTCCCTGTATAGGGTGGGAGCTTCCCAGAAATACTAGACTAGAAAGATTTATAAGATATATAAGTGGGGATCAATGATTGCTCACATGGATCAGCAATTATTTACAGGGTTATTCACTAAAAAGAGAATCTGAAGTGGATTCAAGCTGAATTCCACATTGAAGGACAGAGTAGCTGTAGATTTTTTTAGCTTAAATTTGAAATTTACTCTGAATTCACTGGAATAAATAACCCTGAGAAACTTGAAAAACTTTTCTTTCCACATCCCTTGGGCCTTACTTCTGCCTTGATCTAGTTGCTTATCCAATCCTCAACTCCATGATTTCAGTATCTGGACAATATTGTCCCAATTCTAGCACACAGAGCTGCAGATATTGGCTGAGCGTTAACAATTATATGGTTATAATTTATATTCAGTTATTACGTCTGTGTTTTGTTCTATTATTACTTTTGAGTCCTTTATTGGTTACCAGCCTTATAAGTCTCCCCAGCTACTCTGCCATGCCAGCTGTTATAACCCACATATGAGTGAGAAGGCATAACTTCATTACAGCCTCCTACTCCATGTTTTCCAGTGCTAAAGGAACACCATAGTGTCAAAAAACACAAACATGTATACATGTATTCCTTTCACTGTAGTGTTACAACTATTTAGGTCCCGCCCCCCTTTTGATAGCATGGGAAAGGTGAAACGCCGTGCTGCACCAATTAGAATCTCCTCATAGAGATGCATTGAGTGATTTCATTTCTATGGGGAATGTTCAGCACCTCCATGCAGAGCATGGAGATGCTGAATGCCAAGTGTTGCACAGACTAGGAAGCACCTTTGGTTGCTGTCTGTGTGACTGCTACTAGAGGTGTTCCGAGGCAGCAATATCTACACTGCTTTTTTCTGAGAAGGCAGTGTTTATAGTGTTAAATTAATACTGCAGACACATGCAATAGACACCAGAACCACTACATTAAGCTATAGTTATTCTGTTGACTTTAAATGACATAAGCGGACAACTTTATGTTTTAATGGAAACTATTCCACTTTGTAATTTCAAGCCCTTTAGGCATTTCTGAGAGGTGGCCTAATATTTCTTTATGGTAGTTTATATACCTATAATATATATTATGGAAATGGGAATAAACATTGTAAAATTTATATCCTGCCCACTAAAGCAGTCTATTACCTGTTAAAAACTAGGCATGACTAAATTGTCAAAATCTCCAGCAGGGGACCCAGTGCTAATGCCCTCTGCAAAATAATAACACTTATAATTGGGGAAGTTCCCAGAAACCCCAATTAATATGGGGAGACTTTACCATATCCCCCCTCCCAGTTCCTCCTAGACCTGTGTGGAGAGAAGGAGGTGATTTAGAACATGGTAGGAGCCTAGTGATTGGCATTGCCCATTCCTCGCATCTCAGATATTGTGTTGTAGGGGAAATAGTGCCACATGTTCAGGGCTGTTGGTGAGATTTTCCTGTTATTCCACAGGCTATAAGAAGTCAGTAATTATTTGTTTTTGTTTTTCCAAAGTGATATGATAGATGGCTGGCTGAGATTACGCTGTGATTTGCCAATATAGTAATACACTGAGGCTATACAAGATTCCAAGCCTGTGTTGCAATTTTCAAAAGTTCAAGCAGGTAAATAAACAGGGAAACATATTGATGACTCACTGGTGAAATGCATCATTGTGGTGGTGATACAGCTGCAAACTTTAAATAAAGAAATAAAGGTATTTTGTTTAAAATGTATCTGCACTGTTTGGGCATAATCTCTTTGTGCTTATTCATCTGCTTGAACCTTTGACAGTAATCATTTGGCAAAGTTTTTATTTTGATTCTGGTTTTATGTGCTATTTATTTTTATTAACAGTAAAATCTTTACTGTTACTGTCACCCATCTAATCTCTCACTAAAAGCCTCATTAAAAATAAATAAATAAATAAATTAAGGGATATTAAAATCTTAGCATATATTTACTTGAAGATATGAAATCCCCTTCTGGGTGCCGAGGGAAGCTGTTTTTTATGTGCCCCCTCTTGATATAGAACTGGTCCCCGTATAACATGGTAAGCTTCTGGAATTCTGACAGTTCCTCAAATGGATTGTTTTATTGTAGAATCTATACTCATGACAAAGAAAAGACAAACAAAAACAAAACGAAAACAAGACTAAAGAATCATCGAAAAACAGTTAGTGTTTTTTCCAACCCACAATAACAATGAAAAAAAAGAAACCGCAGACCCAGAACGAAAAGAAAGTAATTAAGAAATGCATCACTTAATTAAGCATGATTGTCATTTTTATAACAGTATACTGTAATTAATTTAAAAAAAAAATATTTCCAACAAAAGAATTGAGATAATGCATGAACAGTAAAGTTATATCAGACATATTTTACCATGGTAACGACATATTTGAATGACAGGCTATTAAATGTACTATTCTTTAAATAGATTCAATTATAAGACATAGAACAAATAACTTAGCAAGAGTTGCTTGGAATCAATAAGTTGGTTTGGAACATTCCGTGTGGCACCTGACAGAACATTTCAGATTGCCAATGTCTAAAATATGAAGAATATACCTGCAGCCTCATTAGGTGTTTACATAGTGTGCAATGCATGTAAACAATTTGCATATAAACTGCCCTATGAAACACAAGTTATCAAGAGCAAAATACCCAGAAATGTTAGCATTTGATCATTTTACCTGGAAATGTTTTTGTTCTAGAACCAGATTAACTGAATACTAATTTTATTCAAGAATAGTTAAAAAAAAAAAAAAAATCATACTCCGGGTTTCTTCTTGGCATTAACCATATATCCTACTTCCTATTAGTTCACCAACTATGTATCTTTCTGCTTGTAATGACTGGAGAAACAAGACATATTAAGATATAGCTCTTTATAGTATAAATAATATAAATATATTACAAATAATTATTCACTACACTTAGATTGCAATTTGCTTGCTGTCCTCTAGTTTAGATCTTTTTCCACTTACCTAGATTTCGGTTTGCTTGTGTAAGTGACTCTCACCCCTGCAGGTTGGCAATTATTTTGGCCAATCATTTTAACTGGCTTTTGGTCACTGGGTACATTTCAGTATTGCACTTTTTTTATTAAATATAGTTTTTTTTGCTTTTTTGTTTATTATTTTAGGTTTGTTTTATGTTGTTTTTTTTTTTGTTTATATTTAATTACTTGGGTACTTTTATCATACCTTAAAATAAATCTGACATATACAGAAGAAATGTTTTATCAGCTCCTTCACAGTTTTTCAGAAAAAAAAGCTTCATATTTATATAAAACATATAGTGTATACAGTGAAACTTAAATGAAAGTTATGGTGATGTACACAAATTGAATATACTATTAAAGGGACTATATGGTATTCCATATCTTGTCATAATACATGCAATAATAAGAATGTTAAAATATCCTGCTTATTGATATTTGGACAGCACAAGTTGACACTTTTAGAAATGTCAATTTTATACAACAAGAAAAGTTGATTTGGCAAAACAATTTTACCACCCTTCCCAAAAATACATGTTTTTAGGTACATCTCGGCTCAGTTTGGCAGAATCAAGGTAACAGAAAATTAATTCTGGAAACTACTCAGACACGCCAAAAGGGCTGGTAGATGGGCCATTCAGTTTACTGCAAAATATGTGCATAATATAATCATACAAATTTTTCTGACATTTAGTTGACAAATCAAGTGAGAAATGTAGCCAATGGGTGAAAAATAAGAGATGCGGTAAAAAAAGATTTTACAATTATTTTAATAACTATATGTTATATATAAAATAAATGTATAATATATAAATGTAGAAACATTTTTTTTAACTTATCCTTCTTTTTTCGCTCTATTGGTCACTTCTCACTTGACCTGTGACTCTAACCAACATTTAGTGGCTATCCCCTAGCTGTCAAACATATTTTTTCCAATAAATCATCTCTTTTTTGGTGCCAAGGGGAAATTTTGAATCTAGTATCAAAAAGGAACATGCTCAAGGATGACATGTTTCATTTGGGTTCTTATTCGGCTTAATTTTATCTCAGAGTTCATGAATTATACCAATTATCCGATAGCCTCAAATTAGAATCAATTGCAGTTCGTAACAAAACAAGTCTAGTAGATTCCTAAAAATGCAACTGTAATGCAAAAATAAAGACTGTATATAAACATAATGCCCTTACACAGTCACACAAAGTATTCACACACAAAAATACGTTAAACATTAAAATATCCCACAGTGCACTTAATTTGTTTAGAGCTTTCCCAGAAGACAAGTCCGTACATGTTGTTGGAGTAAGGAGTTAAAGCATATATTTAAACTTACCGTATTTTAGAAATGGAAAAGTAGTTTTTAAAAATTAAAGACTACTTTGTGATATTTTATTGATTAATGTAAAGTGCCATGCTTTGTCTATTTTTCTTTAGCACGTATAATACAAAATTCAATTCAACACACGCAAGATATGTAGATGTGTCCCGAAATCTTAGTCATCCTGCATTAACATAGCATAGTCTGATCAAACCCCTCCATTTATTAGTCAACTCTATTTTACCTTTCTGTGCATCTAACTTTTCATGTACCATAATAATTATAATGATAAAAGAGCTATACATGCTATTCAAGACTCTGGAAGCTCTACGCACACCAGGAATTGATCCAAGCTTTTTTATAACTTCAAAGTTAGAGCTTTGCTAATGCGAGACATTGACTTCATTCCCTAATGAACCCTCTGGCTGAAAGATGATTGGCATAAAAATTTTAACACCAGGTTTGCAGGGAGCTAATTTGATAAGCTTTCCATACAGAGTATATATATTATACATATTCAATGTCTGCATATCTCCAAGATAAAACATGATATATAAAGCACTGGCATGTTGTAAATCTTTGTTCTTTTAACTAATTTATTACAACTTGCTAGGGTCACCAGACCACACATATTTTAGTGATCTATCAAAAATCTATAATTACCATTCTTCTGCGCTTGCTCTAGATTCAGCAGACGCTAAAGCACATTTTTTTATTTAAAAAAAAAAATATTTTCTTTTGTCTTTGCACATGATCCTATAAAACTGTGTTCCAGATATACTGTATATTGGTGCTTTGAGCCACGATGAGCATATTTCGTATAGTCATTCATAGCCTCTTTTGATTAGATGTTTTGAAAGTGTGCATGCACAATCTCAGATCAGTTGGCTTCAAAGCATAAAAAACGTAGATTTTATACTTATTACCCTAGAAAGCCTTTTTCATTCTATTCATGTAGCAATAACCAGGATAAGACTCCTTAAAACAACTCATACCTAGCACATTTCTGGGAACTGTATCTGGCTATACTCTGAACTGCTTAAGCTGCAAATTGCCCCCACAAAAGTCAAGTTGATAACTTAGCATTTTTGTGATAATATATTTATTTTCTAGCAGATTATGTTTTTTTTTTTCCCATCTACCACTTTATTAAATCTGCACATGTGTATTTCTGGCTTAAACCAATGATTAATAAAGAACTACACTTCTTTGAGCTTTTTTAATAATGTAAATGCAATTCCATTTTTTCCCTGTGGGCTCCATTGCCATTAAAAAACAATATAGAGTATATACTCAGCAGATAACTTGCACTACACTTGTATTTATTTATTTAGTTTGTGTATGCACTTTTTCTCTTCTAATGATATGAGGTTTTAAATTTCTTTAAAAAAAATAAATGATATAATTACAAGGCAGTAATGCACTGGTTGGAGTGGTTGCATACTTACATTAATATACCACAAGTGAGATTTATTATTATTATTATTATTATTATTATTATATTTATATAGCGCCATCAAATTCCGCAGCGCTTTACAATGGGTGGACGAACAGACATGTAGTTGTAACCAGACAAGTTGGACACACAGGAACAGAGGGGTTGAGGGCCCTGCTCAATGAGCTTACATGAAAGAGGGAGTGGGGTAAAATTACACAAAAGGTAAGGATAGTATTAGACTAGTGACAGTTGCAGAAGAGGAATCAGTCGGGAGCTATTAACAGTTTAATTGATAAGCTTTTATGAAGAAGTGGGTTTTTAACGATTTTTTGAAGGAGTGGAGACTGGGTGAGCATCTAACGGAGGAGGGAAGTGAGTTCCACAGGAACGGTGCAGCCCTCGAGAAATCTTGAAGGCGAGCATCAGAGGTGGGAGTACGGACAGAAGATAGACGTAAGTCTTCAGCAGATTGTAAGGTATTATCAAGGTAAGTTTAAGCTGGTTTTGTTTTGGGTGGAAAACGCTAAATGTTTCAACACATTCTAGTGGTTTCCATGCTGATAACTCCTTATTTAACACTTTGCCACAGAATAGAACTTAATTTTGCCTTGATAAATCTCCACTCAAATATTTAATTTCAGATGCAGTAAAGGCAACATGATACATTCTATCCTCGGATAATTAAAACATTTGCATATTTGCGCAATAATATATGAATAGCAATAAAGTATAAATATGTAGGAATAACACATTTCTAGTATATAAAGGTATGATGGAATTCTTTAAGTTTGACTTGAGTTCAAAAGAAGCAGGATAATCCAAATAGATCCCACTGCTCTTTTTCAAACTAATCTTGGAATCATCTTGTTTTGCTCGTTGTAGTTCATGTTGCACATTATAGCTATATTTAGACGCGCCCTCTGTATTGTACTAAATATAAAAAGTTCACATTTATCTAAAAAATGTGAAATAGAGCACTGTGTGAAACGCAGGAGTATGACTTGTAATTGTGATTATTATTTTTATTTTATTTCTAAAGGGTTACCATAATTAGGTGTTCTGGATGACACAACTAAACTTGTTCACAGCACCTAGACACATTTAGCAGCAATTCCTTTCTAAGTACATGCAGACATCTAACGGTTCAATTTACTTGTATTAAATCTGATTGCATCATTATCCATAATGCTGCATAGTTAGTTGAAGTGCATACGGGTTGCAAAATTATTTAAAATACAAATTTGACTTAATTAGAGTTTGAATACAATAATTTAAAAGCCACAATGTACAGCTGAAAAGGCATTATTTACTAAAGACTTTTGGGGGGGCATAATTGGCACAAACATTTGGTTCATTAAGAACTTTCAAGTTGGAGGCATATTTGTGGACAGTCCCTGTTTTAGAATCTTACTATCTTTACATGCCCCTTGTATGTCAACCCCTCACCCCTTAGATTCAGCAAGACAGCCCCGATATTCAGTTTCTGGCCCCAGGGTTCTTGTCTTGTGTCCCATTGTGCAAACAGAACAAAGGGTATTATTGGCAGTTCAAAGTGTTCAACTATGTTCTGCAAATGGACAACACTTTTGGGAGACTGGCCAGCCCAGAAACAGGTTCTTCTTTCATAATTCCCAGTATTGGGGGATATGTGTATTGCTGGGGGACCTCCATAGTCCAGTAAATGGACCTTTTTCAATTGTAAGTAGTATTACTTAAATTGAGAAGTCACAAATTTGATACTTAAAGCACTATCTTTTTATAATGTTGTCACCATTTTATCAAGCCATGATTATATCCAGAAGAAAGGAATTCGGAATATTCAGTTCATAAACTGTAAATACGCCTTCCAAAGCTAAACAGCACAACCTAATTAATAGCCTAGAGCAGGCATAGGCAACCTTTCAGCACTCCAGATGTTAATGACTACACCTCCCATGATGCTTTGCCAGCATTATGGGTGTAAGAGCATTATGGGGGATGTAGTTCACAACATCTGGAGTGCCGAAGGTTGCCTATCCCTGGCCTAGACTATAGAGAGTTCATATTTCCCCATTTGTTCATTCATCTTTCTGTTTCCTGTTGCTTCCCCCCGATCTCACCTGGTTTATGTCTTCTGACTCCTGGACTTAGCCATATTAACTACATGCATCACATGCCTTTGTTAAGAGCAAAGATGCCTTTTTTCTGTGACTTTTATGGTGACAATCTACAGGAACAGTTGGCTAGTTGCTTATATAACAAGTTTTTTTTTACAAATAACAAATCATACAGGAAAAAAAAAATTTGGTTTTCCAGAGTCAATCATAAAACAATACGTATAATTATTTATCTATTTTCTATGTTAATTAATTTTTATCTCCATATAATTTCAATAGTGATGAGGTTACATAAGATAGAAATAAAATACTTTACAAAACAAAGTAAAAATTGGGCAATGCAAGCTACTAAATCACAAATGCTTTTTATAGGCTGTATTTTGTATTTCCCTTGCATTGTTGCATACAGTGACAAAATAAATAAAATAATTATTTGCATACAAATGCAATACTTAAAAAACACTGAACTGAGACTTAATATGACAGCATGTTTCGATTAGTAATATTTTCATGAAACCAGCCACATTTAGTAGTATGTTCCAATATGCGAGTCAGTTCCCTTTGGTTAAAATATTAATTATATAAAGAAAATAAGAGTAGAGAACCATATATATGTTTTGAACTTCGTGGTGGATCTCATTAGCGATATGTGTAAAATCCCTCTTTGCTAATGTTTATATGAAAATTAATTTTGTAATTCACTCAGTTTTCCCCTGTTGGCAACATTTAATTAACAAATTTGAGTGTGGATACTGCAACTTTCAATCCTTGATTCACAAGCCCAGTCTCATAAACAAAAACCTCAGACTTCATTTCCCCTCTTTCTGCAATTTTCAGGTACTGACTCAAACTTGGAAGATTGTCCAACTCATTTACTATACCTTCGTTGTCATATTCTTATTTTTTCACTGTAATTTTCTGTACACAGTTTTTTATTGGGATTTTCAGTGAATGTATGCCATCGATATTTCATGTACATATATATTTTAATATTTGGGGTGATAGAATTTAAGTGGTATACAACACATGATTGCTCTACTCATCCCTCTCTCTTCATTCTTTGTTCCTCCAGGCTGTAAATATCTACATATAACTTTGTCTTATCTCCATCCATGTTTCTTAGGCCTGAATTCACAAACCTAGACTCTTCATTTCTCTAAGCACTTAAGTTAACTGATTTGCATAAAAAGGAACTGATCATACTCAAATAATTCTCAGAACATACAATTGAAACCACTTTTTAAGATAGTATTATTTGTTCTTTCAAATAAATAAATGATAGTACCCCAATCCACCCAACGCATTTTGCCCCTCTTGCTCATCAGGGGGACTGCCCACTAAATAGATATTTTGTAGATTTTCTTTCTAGCATCAACTGCCTAGAAATTACATATTCCTAACATGTTATATACCTTGAATACTTTTAAAGGACTCATAAGCACATTTGCATTGTGATTTGTCTGTTAATAGCCCTGGGTGTTAATTATCTCCATCTAATATACAATACAATGTATTAGGGTTTGTTTGTTTTTAAGACTTTTTCTATTGTGATAGTGCAAATGAGGACAAAATTAGAATTTTCAGCAATCCATATGATGACGAAATCAGATATTACAGGAATACTTTTTTTCTCAAAATGGCTCTGACTCGGCAGGTACTGTAATTCATCAATGTCGTTTAAGAGTAATGAGAACTGTTCTGTGGAAAGTCCTGACTGAATTGGAGCTGTGACCAGTACAACCACAAATTACATTTGCCCCACAGCCATATGATCAATTAAGTCACTTATATACCTTTATATATTTTAAAAGGATATGTATTGAAAAACCACAGCAAGGGCTTTCTGTATTCCAGGTTTCTTTACACAGCTCGAATGATAACAGAAATTCTAGCCACCTAAATATAGCATTCTATTCTCAATAAATGTTCAACATGAAGCTTTTATCAGAAAATGGAATTGGATATTTTTGCTTGCCCTAGCGCAATTTGTTATAACCCATAGAGCAATACAAAATATCTTTGTTAGACATTTGCAAATCTAATTATGTTTTGTTTCACATACAAAAGAACCAGAGTCAACATTTTATTGTAGTCAAATAAACAGAAGAATAAAGCAATTTACCCTGATGATCTTTTTTGGATTAGATAATCCTTCGAATACTGAACTCTGTTTCATTGTATCTCCTGTGGAAACTACCTGACCTGCAAGTACAATTGATAGCATGGTAAACTGTAAGTTGTAAATTACTTTTTATTGTGACCAGCAGGTGGCACAGACAGTCCTAAAGAAATGTATGCATTTTCAGGAAGTTATCCATACTTTTTTTTATAAACAGCTCACAAAAACCTGTCATTAAAACTTCAGTCATGTGTATAAATGATTATTACTAGGTTTTCACCTATATAAGTAAATGCCAAGTGATTAACCATTCAGTGGTTTTCTCTGGATATCTGCTTAGCTGGTTAAGATGACATAACATGTAATGTGACAATTATATTTATTGAACCGATACAAAAACAATAAAGGATAACATTGTTACATATGATGTGAAAATTCAGTAACAGTTTTGTTTAGGGGCTGTTGTATTGTATAAGGGATGAACAATTTTCAACAGTTTTATTAAAGTTCTATAAAGAATAGTTCAAAAAGAAAGTCGGAAATTCTAATAGTGAACAGACATTTTACTCAAGAATTGTACACCTTTTCAGTGCATTTATCTCGAACCAAATAACACCATTGTTTGCCTCAAGAACAGCCTGAATTATTTAGGTCAAGGACACATCAATGTGTTGGAAAAATTTTTTTTGTATTTAGTGATCTTGACTCTACTTGATGCCTTAGGATATCCATAGAAATAATGAATCGCCACTAATTAATGGAATTAAGAAAAAAATACTACAGTTTGCTCTGATATGATTTCCAACTATTACTTAAAGCAGCTCTGCCACCAAAAATAAATACCGTATTTATCGGCGTATAACACGTCCCGGTGTATAACACACACCTCATTTTAAGAAGGAAATTTCCCCCCCTCCCATAGTGTTTCCCCACCCTCATCCCATAGTGTCCCCCCCACCTTTCCATAGTATTCTCTCCCCCCTATAGTATTTTCCACCCCCTCCCATAGTGTTCTCCCCCCCTCCCATAGTGTCCCCACCTCCCCTTGTCCCATAGTGCACTTTCCCTCCCTTTGTCCCATAATTACTTACCTGTCTTGAAGCATGGGCCGGCTTCACAGAGCGCACCGCGGTACAGGAACTTAAATTTCAGGTTCCGGTTTCCGGCGGGACTGAAAGGAAGTGTGCACACTGAGTGCGCACTTCCTTTCAGTCCCGCCGGAATCCGGAACCTGAAATTGAAGTTCCAGTACCGCGGTGCGCGCTGAACACCGGCCCACGCTTCAAGACAGGTAAGTAAACCTTCACATTCGCTCCATAAGACGCACAGACATTTCCCTTCACTTTTGAGAGGAAAAAAAGTGCGTCTTATGGAGCGAAAAATATGTATATCGGCGTATAACACGCACACATCATTTGCCCCCTATTTTCAGGGAGAAAAAGTGCGTGTTATACGCCAATAAATACGGTAGCTATATGTAGCTTTACTTACCCATACCATGAGCCGCACACGTCTTGAGCACTCCTGCATCCACATGGGCCGTGCAGCTCGATCACTTCATATTTGATCAGGCCATGTGCACTGACCGTAACAAACACAACACGCCATGTATAATTAAGAGTGCTGCTCGTGGCATGAGTACGCTCTTAAAGGGGTAATGGGAGCCCCAGGTAGTTTCAGGCTCCCATTGATCTACGTCAATCCAGTGCCCCCATGCATGGTTTGTGGGAGCAGGTATGACATGGACCAATCACAAGTAAGTGATAAGGTATTTAAACCTCCATCCATCCATCCGTCTACATATCTGTCCCAGTACCATTTAGAGCGTTCCTTGATCTATTGTGTTATATTCTGGCATTGACCTCAGTTTTGTTTCTGACTCCATGTTTATCTTTAACCCCTACCTCTGTTGTTTGCCTGTCTGACCGATTACCGTGTACCTGTCTCTGGCTAGGTCTCATTTTCACCGTCACTCTATTACCCTGACCTTGTCTTGTTACTGACTATTCTCTTTCTCTGACTACATTAAGCCCAGCCATTCTAAGGCCTGGCTATACATTTTGTTCCTTGCTGTCCTGAAATCTGCGTCTAGGGGTATTACACTGTGACACCACAAGATACATTAAGGATGTGCTGGAGTACTTTTCACTTATTTTTAACGTTTTTTTTTGTAATCCTACTAGATGTGGAAAGAGCTGGACTCTGTTCACCCTGTGGGTAGTCCATACGTTGACTATAAACATATGGGTGGAGCTTAAGAAAAGTTCTGTTTCAGTTGCCAATAAAATGTACCCATAATCCATCAGTAAAATTAATACCACAGAAGAGAAAATGGGTAGACATCGTGGACAGAGAAAAACAAAATGGCTGTGCTCAGACACTGAAATTTAGCACAAGGAAAAAAGACAAAAGATAAATAAAGGCAAGCGTTACTGTGGGGAGGGTTATCATTAAAATATAGGGAGTAGGATGAACAGAAAAACAAAAGAATAAATGGCAGTTCCGATTTTTTTTGACTCTTGTTAATTTTCTGACGTTTGAAGTTCTAACAGTCTTTTGTTTTAAAGATCATAATAAATACGAATATGGACATGCTGGAATAAGAAGAAATAAATTGCTTGGACACACTGTTTTTCATATTTTGCTTAGAGTCAATCTGTTAGTGAAGAGACTTTATAGTGTGTAGCAAATAATCGAGGAAAACTAGACCTTCAGTTTACAAAGCAATTGATTAGGCTCCAAATATAAAACTCTCCATCTAATTACTATGTAAAAGGTCAAGTCTGTCAGTGAAATATAGAAAATGGAAATGTAAGCTATGATAATTATTGCAGATTTGGAAAAGGTTATACTTGAGTCTCATTATTCGTGCTCCTTTGCTGGCCTCGCTCCTGACCCCACTAACTCCAATAGCTACTGAGAAAAGTGTCCAAAAATAATTTTTGATTAAAGTAATTCCTTTCATTTTTTTTTTATTTACAAAGGTTTGTAAATTTAAACCAAATGAATCACTAACAAACTAGATTCCCAGATATCTTTTTTTGAACTCTTTTCCAGAGATGCGATGTTAGTGGGCCCATGACGTACTTCAAAACAAGAGAAATGTCAATGTATGCTTCCTAGTAAAATATTTTATGAATAAAACAAAATAATAAAAGGGTAGGAAGAACTGTTTTAAAAACAATAATATTGTATCATTGTAAGACACAGGTTTCAAGCTCATAAGGATATCCTTATAATAAACACAAACTGCTAAAACTTTGCACAATATATTCTAGTCTTTGTCCATCCATTATTCTACTTTACACATTTTACAGCTTGAGTTGTAACATTAATATTCACATATCTGTGGTGTCATACTTTCATGTATGAATTGAATGTTTTTGATTGTTATTTTATATATTTATATACATATAAAGAGAGCATTCACAGGGCAATTTCAGTGAATATATATATATATATTATTATTATTATTATTATTACATTGTTCAAGGCAATACAATATAAGGAAATACCAATAAGGCACAATGAATACATTTTATAGAATGCAGTAAACTTTGCATTATTGGTCTGTTTGGTCAATATGTGACCTTATTTGGGTAAAAGTCATGAAAGGTCATGATGTCCGCTTTACACGTGTTCAGCTGGGACTGTGCAGACCCAGGTATTATATTTATTATAGTATACATTAAATGAGCATAATAGTGGACTAAAAATGAAACCATGTATTTTATTATACTTAGATTATGTAAAGAAAGAAAAAAACTGTCATCCCTAGCCCTAAAGTAAAAGTAAGTAATAGCATTGATATTTTTTGTTAAGCATTTCTTGTGGGTCTTCTTTAATGTCATACAATTGATACCTATGTTAAAATAATTAGTATAAAAAAAAGCTAGTGTCCCTCTTGCAGATTGTGTCATGTCACCACTGAAGTGTATTGGATAAAATAAATGGGTGTTTGAAAGCAGAAGTAATCTGACTGCAATCGTGAATGGCAGACCTCCATGAGGCTTTTAAAATACATTTTATTTAAATTCAGTATCAGGAGGCTACATCCAAGCACTACTTAAGGTTCTTTAATAGAACACTTCAAAGTTCTGTTGGAACGTAATAGGTGGTGCACATATTTCAAAGAATAGGTGAGTCAAGCAGAATGTTTACTATTTTTATTTATATAAAGGTCAGATGATATTTTTTGTAAGGGTGTGCTATTATTTAAGTATCTGGAAATATTTATAATCGAATCTTTTACCATTGGTTTGCTTTTCCTCACATTTTTTCGGTGACACATTATTTATTAAAACAAAAGCCTTCTCTTATAAAGACTGTTTAAAATGCATATAGACTAACACAAAACAAATAAACTAAATTTTAAACATTAGCGGTTTAACCACATAGAAATTACCAATAAAGTAGTATTGTTTTTCTGGGTTGAATGCTATGTAAGTCAAGTTCTTGATGAAGGACTTATGATTGACATCATATAGACTTTTGTGTATACAAAGATTGGAGTGACAGGATATGCTAGGGAACCGGAGAATGAAGTTGTAATGCCCTTTGTTAATCTGGCCATGATTTGTCACTTGAAAACATTTTTATATCATCATCTCAAATTGTAGAGTCTGTGTGTCAAAAAACTTGTGAAGAATATTCCCCAGATAAACACAGCAGACATAAATATAATCTACATTTTGTACATAAATAATGCATACCGCTGATTATGTTTGACGCAACACTTGATCACTCCACTCCCCCTACATGTACAGACTGACTAATAAACCATGAACAGAAGCCAACAATCTCGGAGCAGACATTGAACATGCTGTCACCTCACACACACAATTCCCTTTCTGCACCATACACACACACACCTCCAATTTACTGTCCACTCACTGACCCAATTCACATTCAATGTATGTTTTAATTTGCATTTACACAACACAAACATGTACAGAACATGAACCCTTCATATACACCACTGATATGCCATAGATCCATGATCCATATGTACAAATGATCTAACTACACTTTGTCAAATACAGAAATTAAAATAATCTATCTTACAAAGCAGAGTTCCCAAAAAATCTGATATACATTATACATTTATTATTTCAGTTGTATTACTGGATCTGAGACAACCTGTCTTCGTATAGCCTTTTGTAGGCAAATCTATATGAGGATGGAATTATTTAAAGATTTATAATAATTATACAAGCTTGAAATATCTATCTATCTATCTATGAATCTATCTATGGATCTATCCATCCATCCGTCTACATATCTGTCTGTCTTTTCCTTCTCTCCAACCCGTATCGATCTAGAAATTACAGATGGTCAAAATATTTTGGGGGTTTATCCATGAAACAATGAGTAGATGAGTTGACAAGTAGATGAGTTGACAAGTAAGTGTAAAATGCTTGACAACGTAGCTTAATTGGGGGGGGGGGGGGAATCCATCTCAGCTGTGTCTGATATTTTTTCCAATTCCTCTGTCTTCACTGAAATTTTATAAGAACGTTGCAAATGAACCACAACTCATTGTTCAGTAGAAAAAAAATAAAATCACTTTTAAAACACCATAACAGAACCACTTAACGTTTTTCCTGTCAACCATTCTTGAATTAAATATTATCATCTGCTTTAGATAGATTCACAAGTTTTCTGAGTCTCTTGCCTTACTTATTAGTTGGATATGTTTTAATGGATATGTCTATGCAACTGATACGGTAGATAATTGATTCCCAGGAAGATATACGCATTACAGCAAAATTTAACAAGGTTCCTTTCTTGCAGTTTCTTATTATAAATAGCATGCCTGATTAACATCTAATACTGTTGAAAGGTTAATATAAATTGAAGAGAACACCCAGGTTAACATTCTTATACCAGAGATAAGAAGTTGAACCATTTACGAAGTGTGAAAAAAAGGCTATGATATAGTAAATGTATATATTAAATGATCTGTCTGTTATTTCAAAGAGCAGATCATGTTTTCAAGTCCAATCCACAAAGTGTGTAACATCACCCATGCAATAAAGATGTGTAATTCACTCTGCAACCCCCTACAAATACACCCACATCATATTATTATGAATCATATAATAACCTTAGGGACAAAATCTTAAGTCAAATCTTCATTCAATCTAAAATCTTTTAGGAGATCTATGGCAATATAACTTAATACAGAATGCACCGGTCATGGTTGACTATATTTATTACCTGTTATGTGTTAAATTTCTGTATGTGTAATATATATATATATATATATATATATATATATATATATATATATATATATATATATATATAGTTTGTATTGTTTTGTAAAATTGTACGCAATTGTAACAATGCAATGTTTTGTGGACCCAGGACATACTTGAAAACTAGACAAATCTCAATGTATCCTTCCTGGTAAAATATTTTATAAATAAATATTATTCATGGTAGGTTGGCAGCCAGGTCAGCCCAAATACTATAATCTCCAAGAAACATTCCAATGGGCCAGTCCAGCCCTTAAAGATTAAGGGCCACCATTCCAAACAATCACCCACACAGTGTTGGGATAGCAAACACCTCCCAGGGCCATCTTTAATAACGATTGGACCCTAGGAAAGCATTTGTTTGGGACCCTGCCCCTTCCTCACTCCCTGGCATGCAATCACCCCCTCCACTCCAAGCCCCCCCAACCCTGTCAGTGAAGTCTTCCCTCCATCACAGTGTGACCGTGCCAATTGCATAGTAAAACTAAAAACAATGGGAATGATGTGCGCGATAAAGTGATCCAGTGGTGGAAGTAAAGCTGTTGTTTCAACGCAAGTATGTTTTTTGTATGAAGTATGTCTGCGTGAATATATAGGTGTAGTGTAGGTGTAGTTTAGTGTTGTGTTTTTATGTACTGTTGCGATTTGAAAGCATGCAGACATACTCCTGCATTCAAAGGCAAACACTTGTGTATAGTTTACCTTTGAATGTAGGGGTGTGGATTTATATATGTAGTGTTAACATTTGCGTGCAGGGGGTGCATTTGTGTGTAGTGTAGGTGTTTGAATGCTGAGATGTATGCACAGATACACACACTGAATCCCATGCAAATACACAAACACACACTAACACACTTGCAGATATACAGATAGACACACTGACACACATGCAGATACCTATATATACAGAATGCCACTTTCAAATACACAGAATGATACTCATCCAGATACAAACACTGACACACACTTGCTCATGGGCACACACTGACACATGCAGATGCACAGACTCACATGCAGATACACAGATACACATGCAGACACACATGCAGAGACACAAATACAAATATAGATAAACATACAGACACAGATATACACATACAGACAAACAGGTAGATATACTGAGAAATACTGTAGATATACATACAGACAAACAAACAGATAGACAGACACACAGATATACACACACAGACAAACAGATAGATACACAGGCACACATACAGACACACACACAGATAGATGTACAGACACATCATGCATATACACAGACACACATACTGACACACAGATAGATACACAGATACACATACAGACACACATGCAGGTAAATACAAAGACACATATACAGACACATCATGCATATACACAGTCACACAGATAGATACACAGACATACATATAGACACACATGCAGACACACAAGCACAAAGATTGATGCACAGACACACAGATACAAACACTGACACACAGATACACATACAGACACACAGATGTACATACTGACACACAGAAATACGGACACATAGATACACATACAGAGATACACACATGCGAAATGTAAATTTTTTAGTCACCCTCTTGTTTCCTACCTTTTGGGTGCATGAGGGTGGCTTCCCTTGTGTCCAGTCCTTGACAGGATGCCATGCATATTTGTGACTGCCCTTAACTATGTAGTTACTAGCACTCTTTTGTCTAGATTTCACAATTCCATTTGAAACACACTACAATCTAGTAGTTTATGCATTTCAGCAAGTATTTGCACAGTAGTATAATATAATTAGCTTTTGAGTATTTGTTTAAATCTTTAATAGTCTAGTAAATCAGAATATCGAAATAGTTTGACATCACACACAACGAAAGGTATACAGTAAGCATTTTTACAATTAAACACTTAAACAAAATGATGTCAGCAAACGAAAAGATTATAAAACTGCGGGTTGTTTTTTCTACGTCTTTTCATACTCGATGAAGAGGAAAACTATGCATTACTAAGCACTCTAGCACTTGCTACCAACAATAAAGTTCCTCTGGGTGTTGAATAAAACATTTGTGTGAATATTGCGTGATAATAATCTTGTTTTATTAAACACACTGAATAATACATGACTAAGCAGTTCTTTAGTGATGTATATTTTCAGAAATGTATATATGTTTCTCCATGAAATATTGAGAGACACTGTAGATTAGACTGTTCTTACAATTACATTAGTGCAGTGCAGACATTCTCCAGTAGACGCCACGTATCCTAAAATGAAAGCAAGTTCCATACAGTAATGCCATTTGTAGGTTCCATTGGACTGGGGAGAGAAGTAAATTAGCAAATAAAAATGATAAGTGATGAATGTATACATTGTATAGATTAGCGGTAAAACATCAATGAATAAAATCTTCTGAGAGATTCCTCTGTGAGAACCATCTGTACTTATGTATGGGAAACCTTAAAATGCACACTGCTGGATAGCTTCAGATGAAGCCCTGGGACGTACTTAAAATACTGAGTACACCATTCTTTATTAACCATGTTCTGTATTACATTTTGTCCGAAAATCTTACCGTATAATGATTAGTAAAATGAACTGCCTATATTCGCCCTTCAATCCATCAGTTTGGTGTCCCTCTGAATTCATTATTAAAAGCGGATACATAAATCATTGTGCTTATTTGAACTGCAGTAAAAATGTGTGAGGCTCAAAAAAATAGCGACTAACTGATATTATTCATACAGTAACTTACAAAAGACCTAGAAATAGCTAGAAGAGCCATTACAATAAATAGAGGGAATTTTTTCCAACTAGGCAATTTTGTCCAATATTTAGATAAGCTGCAACTCACCATGACCCCATAGTAATATACAAACTACACTTTGTGCATAAAAATATAGTCATATTAACAAAACAATTGATATGAAAAGTAATTCATTCACATCATATTTTTCTTTAAGAATAATGTTTAACTGTGAAATCCAACCTAAACCATAAGCTAATGTTAAAACCTTTATTCTTTGCATTATTATTGATAAATACATAGGTAAACAAATGCTCATAAAATTTTAAAAAGGTAAAGCTCTCAGTGACTGGACATAATTAAGCACAAACATTCTTACTGTAATTGTAAGAAAATGGAGAGAACCTGTTACACTATCACCATGGAAACAAATAACAAGATATTACCTTGCTGCAGAGGGATTTAGATAGACTGGGCACTCAAATGGCAGATACAATTTAATGTTGAAAAATGCAGAGTTATGCACTTCGGCGTAAAGAATACACAAGCAACGTATACCCTTAATGGAAGCAAATTAGGGATAACAACACACAAAAAGGACTTGGGAATTGTTATAAACAAACTATGCAACAATGTGCAATGCCATTCAGTAAGGTATTGTCATGCATGAAAAAGGGCATTCATTCTCAGGATGAGAATATTATTTTGCCTCTTTATAAATCACTGGTAAGACCACATATTGAAGATGCTGTGCAATTGTGGGCACCTGTTCTAAAGAAGGATATTATGGCACTAGAAAAAGTGGTGGGCTACAAAATTAATAAAAGAAATGGAACATAACAGCTATCAACAAAGGTTTAACGTTTAAACCTCTTTAGTTCAGAAAATCGTCACCTGAGAGGGGATATGATAACATTATACAAATATATTTCGGGGCCAATACAAACCATTATGTGGAAATCTATTCACAAACCGGACTTTACATAAGACACGAGGTCACGCGTTTAGGCAAGAAGAAAAAGATTTTGTCTAAGGTGAAGGAAAGTTTTTTTTTACTGTAAGGACAATAAGGATGTGGAATTATCTGCCTGAAGAAGTGGTTTTACAGATGTTCAAACAGCAAAACATACTTGCAAAAACAGAATATTCAAGGATATAATTTTTCAATGTAGGTAATAGCTGCTTGATCCAAGGATTAATCAGACTGCCATTCTGGGGTCAAAAAGGAATTTTTTTCCGAGTTTGTTGCAAAAATTGGAAGTGCTTCAAACTGGGTTTTTTTGCCTTCTTTTGGATCAACACTAAAAAACAAATGTGAGGAAGGCTGAACTTGACGCAAGTCTCTTTTCAGCTATGTAACTATGTAACAGCATCTTGTTGATATAACTTTGTGTTCCAACTCCTTTACTTACCTCTTACCAACATATTATATACATACACTTACTCTGATTTAGCCAGAAGATGCCATGAGGGAGAAATTCCAGGTATAGAAATTGCTGGAAGATAAATTGAACTTTGTGCAAGTGTCAGAACATAAAGCATACGATTTTTGCTCTCCCCGCTCTCCTGCCGGCGGTATAAATCACTGACATCCTACCACCCCTCCTAGATTGGGAGGGATATTCCGGTCCCCACTGGACTGTCACACACAGCACAAGCCGTCACCACAACATTGGAGGCAAACTATCCAAAATGAGAACCCAAAATGGCTGCTGTCATTTCGCCCAATCAGTGGAGCATGCCTATTGCCAACAAGCCTCACTATGACCCCTTAGAATCTATCCTGCGAAGACTGGGTGTCATATTCCAGGACTTTTGGCTGAATCTCCAGAATCATGCACAACCTACCCACTCTGGACAAATGGAGTTCTCGGGGACGAGCGCTGCCAAGTTGGAACGGGACCCCTCCAGGCCTTCGCACCGCATAAGTGCCTCTGTACTCTACAGTCCGCCTACCTAAGCCGAGAGCTCACGAGGCATAGCCTACAAGCATCTGCCATCCAAGCGGAGAAACGCCCCTGCCAGGGGAAGGCTTGATCCCAAGTGGCTCCCAAGTCCATGCACTAACACTGCAGGCCTCCACACAGCCCTGGGGCTGGAGGCAAGTCTTGATCTGCCACATGCCGCCTGGCTCCCAGATGCTGCAAAGTGATGATCCAATGAGGCACCTACTATATCTTGCATACTTAATGGTTCTCGAATCCAACTGAATTGCCCTGAAAATTATTTTCTGTAAACTGCACATCAATCCATGTTATGCTTCCCTTTTTATGGAACCTTTTGTTGACGAATGCTGTCTACAATTAATGATTTTCAGAACAGATTGGAATGTCTTAAAGACTATTTTCTGCATACTGTATATGTATGCATGCAATGTTTCACTTTTTTATAAAAACTTTTGTTAACATATGCTGACTACAATAAAAAAAACACAAAGTCAATGGGTGTTATAGACATAATCCAATGTTGTAAATACAATAGAATTACGTCCTCGCTTTCTCCCTTTCCACTTTTTTTCATTTTAATAAATCCAACACCGGAACATTGGTGTTGAAAAAAAAAACTAACTAAAAAACAGAACAAAAAAAAAAGTGTTGAGCATACAAAAGGGAATGCAAACAATTTGTAACATGATTATGTGCTCATTGCAATGCGCACCATGAGTTTCACTGACTTTTAAGCATACAAAAATATGTACATGTCATAAAGATGTTTAAAGTGAGAAAACAATTATCAGTTCCATACAAAGCACCGAGAAAGTAAAATAAATTGTTTACTCTTAAAAAAAGAAATGTAAACAATTTAAAAGCAAGAAACTGCAGGGACCCGAGGGTTCAATATCCAATCTGCTGTTAATGTATTATCAGCCATGGGAGACAGAAACTAGTAGAGGAAATGGGACAGTTATTGCCATCTGATGTAGCAAATGTTTCCTCAAATTTCTGGCAGTAAAAGGGCTGATATTAACATCGACTAATTCTGTTGTCTCCTGAGTCACTGTCTGAACACTGAAGAATTCACGGTATAACAATAATACCATTTAATTATAGAAACTCAAAAATCTCTGTGCTAAAACACATTTTTGTTACTAGCTTGCAAACCCCAAGCAACCTTAAATTAATTTTCCAAAATCGCTTTGCATGCCAGCAAATCAGCAGAATTGGAACGATTGAAACAAATGAATTATCATATCTTAAATCTTCACCCCTGCCTCGGATAATATATTAATTTTCCCGAAGTATATTTGGGAAATACTATATGAGTTGTATATCCTATCCACATGTTGATTATGTCCTGCATTGACATAAAATGGATATGTGGGATCAGATTGGATACCACATCCAATTCCATATTTAAAAGCACATCAATGAAGAAGGGGCTAACCTGATGGAGTAACTAAGGTGAATATATTTTTTAATTTTGTTTTTCTTTTCAAATAAAATATTTTGTTAATGCATAATTTCATGCATTCTATACAAAATGCATGGACAAATGAGATCTAATCTTTATTGGGGTTTGAATATTGATCGGAGAAAATTTAGATTAAGTATACATTTTCTTGTTTAAACGTCTTCAATACTACTTATGAAAATCATGAGGTTAGTAAAATGTAGACATATATAATTTGAGCAGATGAACTTTATATAGCAGGAGAAGACTGTGGTTGTTTCAATGCCATAATCTCTCTTCCAATTTGGAAATTTTTAGACATGCTGTATGTCACTTTCTACTAAGCTGTTAATCTGAGTAAATGTAGAGGGATTGCAGTACTAAAAAGATAAATAGTTTATTTTTCGCATAAGGTTATACTTATGAATCTCATTGCCTATACAAAGTGCAGAATTTGCAGAGAAAAAATATGTAAAAAAGGTTTGATGTAACTAATGAGGAATTTAATTATTGTTCAATTTATCTGGTACTTTGCTTAAAACGTAACAATAGTAAGTAATACTAAATAGAGACGACAATTGTACATTTAAAATATTTTAAAATATGACTGCAAGTATTGTTGTTTAATGCACAGCAGGTGAAGCATTTGAATGATCACTCTATTGAAACTAAAATAAAACATCTGGTATAATAACTACTTCCAAATGAATCAAAGATTTAAAGAAAATTACCAAATACATAAAATATGAAGGAAATGTACAGTGCTCTATGTTAAATATTTCAATGCACTAGCTTTGGAAACACAATCAGTATAATATACAATTGTTTTAGTTAATACAAAGTACTCTAAATTATTCAACTGTGCCTTGTTATAAAGAGTTGACATTTCCAAGGCCCTGAGTATAACCGCAAAAAAATATATATATAACTAGTGTTGTCGCGAACCCGAAATTTTTGGTTCGCGAACGGCGAACGCGAACTTCCGCAAATGTTCGCGAACCGGCGAACCACGCGAACCGCCAATGACTTCAATGGGCAGGCGAATTTTAAAAACAACAGGGACTTTTTCTGGCCTCTTTTCTGGACTCTTTTCTAGTGATGGAAAAGTTGTTTCAAGGGGACTAACAACTGGACTGTGGCATGCCAGAGGGGGATCCATGGCAAAACTCCCATGGAAAATTGCACAGTTGATGCAGAGTCTGCTTTTAATCCATAAAGGGCAGAAATCACCTAACATTGACACCTATCCCCAAAGCCCAGCCCTGATACACACTGACACAGAGCAGAATAGGGACTGTTCCTCCTACATAGGGTCACTTGGCAGATATGGATTGACACCTGTCCTCAAAACCCCTGATACACACTGACACAGAGCAGAATAGGGACTGTTCCCCCTACATAGGGTCACTTGGCAGATATGGATTGACACCTGTCCTCAAAACCCCTGATACACACTGACACAGAGCAGAATAGGGACTGTTCCCCCTACATAGGGTCACTTGGCAGATATGGATTGACACCTGTCCTCAAAACCCCTGATACACACTGACACAGAGCAGAATAGAGACTGTTCCCTGTCCACAGAGACCATGATACACACTGACACAGAGCAGAATAGAGACTGTTCACCGTCCACAGAGACCATGATACACACTGACACAGAGCAGAATAGGGACTGTTCGCCCTACATAGGGTCACTTGGCAGATATGGATTGACACCTATCCTAATGATCCCTGATACACACTGACACAGAGCAGAATAGAGACTGTTCCCCCTATATAGGGTCACTTGGCAGATATGGATTGACACCTGTCCTCAAAACCCCTGATACACACTGACACAGAGCAGAATAGAGACTGTTCCCTGTCCACAGAGACCATGATACACACTGACACAGAGCAGAATAGAGACTGTTCACCGTCCACAGAGACCATGATACACACTGACACAGAGCAGAATAGGGACTGTTCCCCCTACATAGGGTCACTTGGCAGATATGGATTGACACCTATCCTAATGATCCCTGATACACACTGACACAGAGCAGAACAGAGACTGTTCCCCCTACATAGGGTCACTTGGCAGATATGGATTGACACCTATCCTAATGATCCCTGATACACACTGACACAGAGCAGAATAGAGACTGTTCCCCCTATATAGGGTCACTTGGCAGATATGGATTGACACCTGTCCTCAAAACCCCTGATACACACTGACACAGAGCAGAATAGAGACTGTTCCCTGTCCACAGAGACCATGATACACACTGACACAGAGCAGAATAGAGACTGTTCACCGTCCACAGAGACCATGATACACACTGACACAGAGCAGAATAGGGACTGTTCCCCCTACATAGGGTCACTTGGCAGATATGGATTGACACCTATCCTAATGATCCCTGATACACACTGACACAGAGCAGAACAGAGACTGTTCCCCCTACATAGGGTCACTTGGCAGATATGGATTGACACCTATCCTAATGATCCCTGATACACACTGACACAGAGCAGAATAGAGACTGTTCACTGTCCAAAGAGACCATGATACACACTGACACAGAGTAGAATAGAGACTGTTCACCGTCCACAGAGACCATGATACACACTGACACAGAGCAGAATAGGGACTGTTCCCCCTACATAGGGTCACTTGGCAGATATGGATTGACACCTACCCTAATGATCCCTGATACACACTGACACAGAGCAGAATAGAGACTGTTCCCCCTACATAGGGTCACTTGGCAGATATGGATTGACACCTGTCCTCAAAACCCCTGATACACACTGACACAGAGCAGAATAGAGACTGTTCCCTGTCCACAGAGACCATGATACACACTGACACAGAGCAGAATAGGGACTGTTACCCCTACATAGGGTTACTTGGCAGATATGGATTGACAAATCCCTGACAAACAGCTACCACATGCAAGGAAGGCAGCAGGGGCGCAAATGACCCACTCCCGACGCGGGAAGGTAGTGACGACAAATAACAATACAGGACTCTTTAGAGGCACTTGAAATCCTTTAACTTTGATCAATTGGAGGGAAGTCTGGTGCAGAGCCACTGACCCATGCGCAGGGCCAGCCTTAGGCCTTTGGGTGCCCTGTGCAAGAAATCTTCACCCTGTCACACCCATGTGCAAGAAATCTTCACCCTGTCACACACACACACACAGGCAGACAGCCATACACACGCACACACACACAACTGCGACTGACTAGGTTTGTCACCTCCTCAAAAGGACGCATGAGCCTACAGGCCTGAGACACCCGCTTGAAGACAAGTAACTGCTATTCAATCTATAACAGTGAAAAACAAATTTTGGTTTTAAAAGCACGCTATAGAGACACCAAATATGATTGGCAACTGTCAAAGCACGCTGGAACAGGTCTACAGAGCACACGCTGAAGTAGGCCTGAAACACAGACGCTTGCAGACAACTAACTGCTCTTCTATTACAGTGAAAAAAAAATATTTATTTTAAATGTAAAGCTTAACCAATTGTTAAAACAGATATGAGTGGTGGCACTGGGCAAGTAGGCACAGTATCCAATGTGAACCTCACACAGAAGCTGGCAGGCAGGCAACTGCATAGAACTCAGAGCTCCATCAGCTGTTCCATGGCCATTTGAAACAGGTAGCCTTCTGGAAGACTCACATTTCATTCTATTTCTACATAACCTGTTAATTTTGTTGTATGTGTAATGTTTTTATATTCAGTGAATATTATATAGTTTTATTATAAAATGTATACATTTTCATGTCTTTGTAACTATAGCCTGTGCTAATCATGCAAAGTATTTTATCACCTTTGTCTTTGTCCATCATGTTAAAAGTTAGTTTAACCAGCTCAGGCCCATATATCTTTCTTGTTCCTTGTTTAATGGTTTTATTTCCCTACTTAAATACCTCTGTCTTATCTCTGTAATTCTCAATCTTGGCTTTTGTTTTTCCTTAAATGACCTTAAATCAAATGTCCATCTATGTACCCCCCCCCCCCCCATCTCTTAGCCCCTCTGACCCTAATATATATCTCTCTCCCACAGTCTGATTTTTAAACATACCCAGCCCAGCATAGAACTCAGAGCTCCATCAGCTGTTCCATGGCCATTTGAAACAGGTAGCTTTCTGGAAGACTCGGTTCCCTCCCAAATTCAATGATTACTATGGGGACGTGTAAACTACACATGTGCAGTGTGTCTAGGAGAAGTGAAAGCAGTATACTAATGAAGGAGCTAACAAGATGGAAGAAAATTTGAGCGTAAATAAAGTAAAAAAAGTAATAAGAGAGATGCATGCTTGACCACAGATCACCTAAAACTGTGAAACTGTCATTGCAGCCGCCCAGTAGTGATGGGAGTTGAGCGCAGGACTTTTCTTTCTGCATTTGTATCCATTTTTTTTATTACTCAGCCTTGTTACAACGCAGCCGCCCATCCCATGTGTTCCCTTTTAAGGGTTAATAATGTATAGGGGTGTATATAAAAAATACCCCTTTCTGTCTCATTAGAGATTTTTGCCAGAGGCTCAAGGAAGCAAGGTGAATGGTTAGAGTTAGGACCCACCTAGGGGGGGTCTGCCTTGATGTTGGCAGGTGGGCTCATCCTCCCATGGCCATTGGAGGTAACTAAAAGACCTCCATTTGTTTTAAAAATACATAGGGATAAAGGAGAGAGCGCAAGTAACTAGTTTTTCTTTGGTTTTTACTATAATTTGGGGCTGATGTGTACTGTAGTCATTGCAGCCGCCCAGTAGTGATGGAGATGAGCGCATGACTTTTCTTTCTGCATGTGTATCCATTTTTTGTATTACTCAGCCTTGTTACAATGCAGCCGCCCATCCCATGTGTTCCCTATTAAGGGTTAATAATGTATAGGGGTGTATATAAAAAATACCCCTTTCTGTCTCATTAGAGATTTTTGCCAGAGGCTCAAGGAAGCAAGGTGAATGGTTAGAGTTAGGACCCACCTAGGGGGGGTCTGCCTTGATGTTGGCAGGTGGGCTCATCCTCCCATGGCCATTGGAGGTAACTAAAAGACCTCCATTTGTTTTAAAAATACATAGGGATAAAGGAGTGAGCGCAAGTAACTAGTTTTTCTTTGGTTTTTACTATAATTTGGGGCTGATGTGTACTGTAGTCATTGCAGCCGCCCAGTAGTGATGGGAGTTGAGCGCAGGACTTTTCTTTCTGCATTTGTATCCATTTTTTGTATTACTCAGCCTTGTTACAATGCAGCCGCCCATCCCATGTGTTCCCTATTTAGGGTTAATAATGTATAGGGGTGTATATAAAAAAATATCCCTTTCTGTCTCATTAGAGATTTTTGCCAGAGGCTCAAGGAAGCAAGGTGAATGGTTAGAGTTAGGACCCACCTAGGGGGGGTCTGCCTTGATGTTGGCAGGTGGGCTCATCCTCCCATGGCCATTGGAGGTAACTAAAAGACCTCCATTTGTTTTAAAAATACATAGGGATAAAGGAGAGAGCACAAGTAACTAGTTTTTCTTTGGTTTTTACTATAATTTGGGGCTGATGTGTACTGTAGTCATTGCAGCCGCCCAGTAGTGATGGAGATGAGCGCATTACTTTTCTTTCTGCATGTATATCCATTTTTTGTATTACTCAGCCTTGTTACAATGCAGCCGCCCATCCCATGTGTTCCCTATTAAGGGTTAATAATGTATAGGAGTGTATATAAAAAATACCCCTTTCTGTCTCATTAGAGATTTTTGCCAGAGGCTCAAGGAAGCAAGGTGAATGGTTAGAGTTAGGACCCACCTAGGGGGGGTCTGCCTTGATGTTGGCAGGTGGGCTCATCCTCCCATGGCCATTGGAGGTAACTAAAAGACCTCCATTTGTTTTAAAAACACATAGGGATAAAGGAGAGAGCGCAAGTAACTAGTTTTTCTTTGGTTTTTACTATAATTTGGGGCTGATGTGTACTGTAGTCATTGCAGCCGCCCAGTAGTGATGGAGATGAGCGCATGACTTTTCTTTCTGCATGTGTATCCATTTTTTGTATTACTCAGCCTTGTTACAATGCAGCCGCCCATCCCATGTGTTCCCTATTAAGGGTTAATAATGTATAGGGGTGTATATAAAAAAATACCCCTTTCTGTCTCATTAGAGATTTTTGCCAGAGGCTCAAGGAAGCAAGGTGAATGGTTAGAGTTAGGACCCACCTAGGGGGGGTCTGCCTTGATGTTGGCAGGTGGGCTCATCCTCCCATGGCCATTGGAGGTAACTAAAAGACCTCCATTTGTTTTAAAAATACATAGGGATAAAGGAGAGAGCGCAAGTAACTAGTTTTTCTTTGGTTTTTACTATAATTTGGGGCTGATGTGTACTGTAGTCATTGCAGCCGCCCAGTAGTGATGGGAGTTGAGCGCAGGACTTTTCTTTCTGCATTTGTATCCATTTTTTGTATTACTCAGCCTTGTTACAATGCAGCCGCCCATCCCATGTGTTCCCTATTTAGGGTTAATAATGTATAGGGGTGTATATAAAAAAATATCCCTTTCTGTCTCATTAGAGATTTTTGCCAGAGGCTCAAGGAAGCAAGGTGAATGGTTAGAGTTAGGACCCACCTAGGGGGGGTCTGCCTTGATGTTGGCAGGTGGGCTCATCCTCCCATGGCCATTGGAGGTAACTAAAAGACCTCCATTTGTTTTAAAAATACATAGGGATAAAGGAGAGAGCACAAGTAACTAGTTTTTCTTTGGTTTTTACTATAATTTGGGGCTGATGTGTACTGTAGTCATTGCAGCCGCCCAGTAGTGATGGAGATGAGCGCATTACTTTTCTTTCTGCATGTATATCCATTTTTTGTATTACTCAGCCTTGTTACAATGCAGCCGCCCATCCCATGTGTTCCCTATTAAGGGTTAATAATGTATAGGAGTGTATATAAAAAATACCCCTTTCTGTCTCATTAGAGATTTTTGCCAGAGGCTCAAGGAAGCAAGGTGAATGGTTAGAGTTAGGACCCACCTAGGGGGGGTCTGCCTTGATGTTGGCAGGTGGGCTCATCCTCCCATGGCCATTGGAGGTAACTAAAAGACCTCCATTTGTTTTAAAAATACATAGGGATAAAGGAGAGAGCGCAAGTAACTAGTTTTTCTTTGGTTTTTACTATAATTTGGGGCTGATGTGTACTGTAGTCATTGCAGCCGCCCAGTAGTGATGGAGATGAGCGCATGACTTTTCTTTCTGCATGTGTATCCATTTTTTGTATTACTCAGCCTTGTTACAATGCAGCCGCCCATCCCATGTGTTCCCTATTAAGGGTTAATAATGTATAGGGGTGTATATAAAAAAATACCCCTTTCTGTCTCATTAGAGATTTTTGCCAGAGGCTCAAGGAAGCAAGGTGAATGGTTAGAGTTAGGACCCACCTAGGGGGGGTCTGCCTTGATGTTGGCAGGTGGGCTCATCCTCCCATGGCCATTGGAGGTAACTAAAAGACCTCCATTTGTTTTAAAAATACATAGGGATAAAGGAGAGAGCGCAAGTAACTAGTTTTTCTTTGGTTTTTACTATAATTTGGGGCTGATGTGTACTGTAGTCATTGCAGCCGCCCAGTAGTGATGGAGATGAGCGCATGACTTTTCTTTCTGCATGTGTATCCATTTTTTGTATTACTCAGCCTTGTTACAATGCAGCCGCCCATCCCATGTGTTCCCTATTAAGGGTTAATAATGTATAGGGGTGTATATAAAAAATACCCCTTTCTGTCTCATTAGAGATTTTTGCCAGAGGCTCAAGGAAGCAAGGTGAATGGTTAGAGTTAGGACCCACCTAGGGGGGGTCTGCCTTGATGTTGGCAGGTGGGCTCATCCTCCCATGGCCATTGGAGGTAACTAAAAGACCTCCATTTGTTTTAAAAATACATAGGGATAAAGGAGTGAGCGCAAGTAACTAGTTTTTCTTTGGTTTTTACTATAATTTGGGGCTGATGTGTACTGTAGTCATTGCAGCCGCCCAGTAGTGATGGGAGTTGAGCGCAGGACTTTTCTTTCTGCATTTGTATCCATTTTTTGTATTACTCAGCCTTGTTACAATGCAGCCGCCCATCCCATGTGTTCCCTATTTAGGGTTAATAATGTATAGGGGTGTATATAAAAAAATATCCCTTTCTGTCTCATTAGAGATTTTTGCCAGAGGCTCAAGGAAGCAAGGTGAATGGTTAGAGTTAGGACCCACCTAGGGGGGGTCTGCCTTGATGTTGGCAGGTGGGCTCATCCTCCCATGGCCATTGGAGGTAACTAAAAGACCTCCATTTGTTTTAAAAATACATAGGGATAAAGGAGAGAGCACAAGTAACTAGTTTTTCTTTGGTTTTTACTATAATTTGGGGCTGATGTGTACTGTAGTCATTGCAGCCGCCCAGTAGTGATGGAGATGAGCGCATTACTTTTCTTTCTGCATGTATATCCATTTTTTGTATTACTCAGCCTTGTTACAATGCAGCCGCCCATCCCATGTGTTCCCTATTAAGGGTTAATAATGTATAGGAGTGTATATAAAAAATACCCCTTTCTGTCTCATTAGAGATTTTTGCCAGAGGCTCAAGGAAGCAAGGTGAATGGTTAGAGTTAGGACCCACCTAGGGGGGGTCTGCCTTGATGTTGGCAGGTGGGCTCATCCTCCCATGGCCATTGGAGGTAACTAAAAGACCTCCATTTGTTTTAAAAATACATAGGGATAAAGGAGAGAGCGCAAGTAACTAGTTTTTCTTTGGTTTTTACTATAATTTGGGGCTGATGTGTACTGTAGTCATTGCAGCCGCCCAGTAGTGATGGGAGTTGAGCACAGGACTTTTCTTTCTGCATTTGTATCCATTTTTTGTATTACTCAGCCTTGTTACACAATGCAGCCGCCCATCCCATGTGTTCCCTATTAAGGGTTAATAATGTATAGGTGTGTATATAAAAAATACCCCTTTCTGTCTCATTAGATATTTTTGCCAGAGGCTCAAGGAAGCAAGGTGAATGGTTAGAGTTAGGACCCATCTAGGGGGGGCGGTCTGCCTTGATGTTGGCTGGGGGGCTCATCCTACCATGGCCATTGGAGGTAACTAAAAGACCTCCATTTGTTTTAAAAATACATAGGGATAAAGGAGAGAGCGCAAGTAACTAGTTTTTCTTTGTTTTTTTCTTTTAAGAAAGGCATGGGTGCCAAAATATACTAGCTAATATGTAATCATATAAAATCAAGTCACTGTAGATTCCATTATGATAGAGATAACCACATGTTTGAGGATTGCAATGTGCCAGACATTCACTGAAATAAAAAATAAATTAATTAAAAAACAGAAACCACACATCTAAACAAAGCTCAAGCAAAAAACATATTTTATGATATTATAAAAACTTGACTTGTAATTTTGCTTCATCTAGAATTTTTGTTTAATGCTTTTTGGGATAGGTACGATGAAGAAAACTGAAATATATGATAAATCTATCGACTTTCTGATTTATTATTCCAATCAATTGTTCTGTTATCTTATTGTTTCAAATGCACATTGATACATGCAATACAAGTACCCCCTACAACTCAAAATAAACTTTGAAAATAAAGAGATGCGCTCAAAATAAACAAAAAATCATACTTGTAAAAAACTTTTACATTCTTCCACACATAGCCTTGTATTGCCAATATCGTACATTTTTAGTATTCTTCCTCACATGGCATTGTGTAAAAAATATGCAAAGAAGACCAAAAAAAATACAGTGATAGTGCTAACTATTCACACAAAGTAAAGTCCAGACTTAGTCCATATATAGAGTGTTTAATTTCACTCCGCATTTGAGATATCTGAATTTTAATTATGCCCATTTGGGCGAATTTGTATGCAAGCTTGAGCAGAAGATTGAAATCTCTGAAGAAACCGCTGTCATGGCGAAACACGTCCTCAGATTATTCAAGTCTTCACCACACCAGCTGGAAAACCCCACCTACCGGATGAATTCAAGTGGCATCCAAATTCAAAGGTCGAATAGAGTCGGCAAACCGATCTGGGAACCCGAAATAGTGCTTTACTGGAGTACCGAATTTACAAAGAAGGTCCACTTGCCTGTTATTTTTAATATATGTATGAATAAAACATTTCTACTGCATCTGCTACAGCTTTATGCTTGCATTCATTAAGGATTACTTTGGAGCCATTATAGTTAGTGCAGACTCCACTGCTCTGTACCTGTGAGTGATTTTCTCTGGTACATATCACTCTGTTTTTAAACAGTATAACACTATATGTATCTTTATTCTGATGTTCTGCCACATTGAATTTAGCTGGTAATACATGGCACATTGTAAGTTGTTTTTTGAGAGTGGGAATTGCAAAATTAGGCACTTTATTTAACCCCTTAAGGACACAACTTCTGGAATAAAATGGAATCATGATGGAATATTTCCGTCATGTGTCCTTAAGGAGTTAATTTAGATTGCACTTTATACTATTAGCCCTTTTTCTAGATTTAGTGAATGTGCACTTCATAAATTTGCATTGCACTTCAACACTTGAATTGTCACTGTGAAAAACATTTGGGTTTTAAAGACATAGCAAAACTTACCTGTTGTGACGGGTCCCCTGTGCCCTGACTGATCACACCTGTCCGAAGCTTTTTCCCGCCACCAAACCACAGATGTCAACCCGTTCACAAAGGTTCAGTCAGCTAACACCTCACCCCCAAGAACCGCAGACACACACAGGTAATGGGTGTAGAACAGGAACTAACTTTTTATTAAGCACACACACAGGTATTTGTGCACCAGTAAACTCATTTGTAAACACACAAGGGTTTGGGCCAGCGGCCAATCATACTGGGCCTAAACGAACAGCCAATCACATTAAGCATATTAATAACCAGTAGGACACACAATCCCAGCACACCTACTTTGCATACACAGCAAAACACTACACCTTAGGCAAAAGGATTAACACACCGTCAACAATAAGTGACTCCACTCCCTGAGTCACAAAGGGGAAAGTTCCAGCTCCCACCCATGTGGCCACGCAGTCTCTGGCTCAGCGTCATCTTGTCTCGCCATGTTGTGGCTAGGTCCAAGTCTGTGTGGCCCAACCAGCCCCCACCACCAGAGCCCACCCAAACAAAGGAGCCCCGGTGCCCAAGTGACAAAGCACCAGCTGTCCGTCACACCTATATTCTAAGGAAGACAAATGAGAGTAAAAACAGAAACATTAAAAACATAAAGTGCCTACATGTAAGTACATAAACCGGTGCAGTAAGATTCACTAAAGGCAGTAGTTTGTCTATGGCAATGCTCCAGACTCCACGCCAACTCCTCCTGGCTAATTAGCAAATTTACGTCTACTACCTTTCTCAATTTTTACATATACAGTGCTACCTCTGATCGATAATGGTACCTATTAAATTCCTCTATAAGCATGCCCAAAATAAGCAAGTCCCCAACCCTAACTCATAGAACATTGTTAAAATAGATTACCAAAATACTTACACTGGCTAAAAAAGAGAAATATGGGTTAGCTTAATTTCGACTGTAATGTTAGATTCTGTATTTTGTTTCGAAAAACATTTTAACTCATATTTATTTGATTGTTTATTTAGGAACGCAATAACAAATGGTACCTAGGTATTTTAGCTCTGATTTTATCACTTAAAACCAAAAAAGATTAGGAAAACAAAAAACAAAAAAAACAAACGACTGAATTTAAAATGCTAAATTAACTATGTTTGTCTAAATTCTATAAATTGATTTGTAATTGGAAAAAACCTGTATTCAGACGTTTCTACATACAATTTTCAATATAATTAAAAATACAAAAAAAAAAAAAAACACTAGCATGAGGTGTAATTAATTCTAAAACAAACTGTTATAATAACCTATCAACATTTTAAAGCGCTACGGAATCTGTTGGCGCTATATAAATGGCAATAATAATAATAATAATAATAATAACATGGCTCATCCATAGGGCATTTTCATGTAGTAAAGAATTCTGAATGCATATAAATAGAGTACCACTTCTCTAAGGAATGCCATTCTTTCTAAACATAAATTCGAAATATTTAACATGTACATTTTTTGCTTAATCAGGAACTGCCATGTTTTTATAAATTTTAAGGGAAAACACAAGCAGGAGAGAGCATCTAATTTTAGGGTCTATTGAGCAGAAAGGGGGTAACCCTTGGTATTAATACAAGAAACCAAAAAAGTAGCTCAGACCTTTGTTAGCACCCTTAAAACTTAACGTTTAATAATATTTTTAAAATATCATAAAACAGAACATATAAAGAAAGTAAAAAACAAAAAGTGAATACCAACAAGGTATTAACATTACAAAAAAAGAGATTATATTAAGAGTTAGTCCTAAATCCTGTACAATCTCTGTAGAAAAATAGCTGGCAAGGCTATTTTAGAGTACGGAGAACAGGATGCTACTAAGTAGCAAAAAATCTTGAAGAGTGTCAGTACTGTTCAGAGACACAGCTTTTGCAACCGTATCAAAAGAAAGCAGCATCCTGTTCTCTGTATATATGTCTGCCACAATTTCAGTGATTATGGAAAACATTATTTTACATATTTGTTTTATATCAGATGCCCTATTTCAGGTGTTTTACGTGAAATGTGTGATTATTTTTTTTTGTAGAATATATATATACATGGGTAAGGCTTGATGGCAATTCAAATTTCCTCGTTGCTGGAATTGTTACTTCTACCTGTTCGAGGGTTCTAATTTGTTAAAAATTCCAACAAATTGTAGTAAGAGCTTGACTGTCTCTATTTAAGCAGGTAGTTAATTTTGCCTACAGGGTTTCATGGACTTTCCTGCATGCGACAAATAGCATTAATTAATAAAATGTAATAGCTATATAAATAATTTACAAAGATAATGTAAAAGAAAAAATCAGATGTATTTCAGATGTCTCACAAGGCTGTAAACAAAAATTGGGCAAGAGATATGACCTGTCCTTACAGAGTAACTTTTATATTTTTTGCTTCAAAATACTCTTATCTCAGAAATGCCAGTTCCAGTTAATTGAGTACTTAATAGAATATATATATACAAAGCACTTTCCAGCTCATCATTCTATCAATATAACAAGCTTAAAGTGGATTTCTTTGTCCGTCAGGTTGCAGCAGATGTGAACAAGCATCTGTTACAGGATATCGGTAAAATTGTCACTAGATAGACACAGTAGGGTTAACAGGCTGGACAGATTGACTTATGATGACAAAGTTATAATTTTTAACACAGCTGATGATATTCTGTCACATAGTTTTATTTTAAAATTCATCAACTTTTGTTCAAATATATAGATTTGCTGGTAAAGTTTTGGATCATTTTCCTGTTGCATGACTCAATTTCAGCCAAGCTTGAGCTGTTGGACAGATGGCATTACATTTGACTCTAGAATACTTTGGTATACAGAAGAGTTCATGGTCGATTCCAGGACTGCAAAGTTGTCAGGTCCTGTGACTGCAAAACAAGCCTGAATCATCTCACATCCACCACCGTGCTTTACAGTTGGTATGAGGTGTTTGTGCTGATATGCTGTGTTTGGTTTTGAACAAATGTCATGCTGTGCTGATGTCTTGTTCAGATGCAACTTTGCAAATCTAAGCTATGCTGCCATGTTCTTTTTAGAAAGACAAGAATTTCTCCTGGCAACCCTTCCAAACAAACCATACTTGTTCAGTCTTCTTCTAATTGTACTGTCATGAATTTTATCATTTACTAACATGCTAATGCTCATTATTATTATTATTATTATTATTATTATTATATTATTTATAGAGCGCCGTCAAATTCCGCAGCGCTTTACAATGGGTGGACGAACAGACATGTAATTGTAACCAGACAAGTTGGACACACAGGAACAGAGGGGTTGAGGGCCCTGCTCAATGACCTTACATGCTAGAGGGAGTGGGGTAAAATGACACAAAATGTAAGGATAGTATTAGACTAGTTACAGTTGCAGAAGAGGAATCATTTGGGAGCTATTAAGAGTTTAATTGATACGCTTTTATGAAGAAGTGGGTTTTTAATGATTTTTTTTGAAGGAGTGGAGACTGGGTGAGCATCTAACGGAGGAGGGAAGCGAGTTCCACAGGAACGGTGCAGCCCTCGAGAAGTCTTGAAGGCGAGCATCAGAGGTGGGAGTACGGACAGAAGATAGACGTAAGTCTTCAGCAGATCGTAAGGGCCTAGACGGGACATACTTGTGTATAAGGGAAGATAGATAGGTGGGAGCAGCATTATGTAGACATTTGAAAGCAATAACCAGAATTTTAAATTGAGCTCTATATTTTATAGGAAGCCAATGTAGGGACTGACAGAAGGGTGAGGCATGGGAGGTGCGGGCGGACAGGAAGATGAGCCTCGCCGCCGCATTCATTATGTACTGTAAAGGTGCAAGTTGGGAGCACGTAAGACCACTGAGAAGCGGATTACAGTAATCAAGGCGAGAAAGTAAAATTAGAAACAGTAGAGAGGCAGTCAGAGACACTAGTCAAGAGGGACGGGGAGAGATCAGAATAGGACAGGTAGATTTGCGTGTCATCTGCATAGAAATTATATTGAAAGCCAAAGGAGCTAATGAGTTTACCAAGGGAGGCAGTATAGATGGAGAACAGTAGGGGACCAAGGACTGAACCTTGAGGGACACCAACAGAGAGGAGTTGGGGAAAAGAAGCAGAGCCAGAGAAAGAAACACTGAAAGAGCGCTGGGAGAGGTAGGAGGAGCACCAGGAGAGAGCAATATCTTGTAGACCGATATTACTAAGGATGAGAAGAAGCTGTTGATGATCAACAGTGTCAAAAGCCGCAGACAGGTCAAGGAGAATTAGGATAGAGTAGTGACCACGAGATTTTGCAGTGAGTAGATCATTGGATACTTTGGTCAGTGCCGTTTCCACAGAGTGCTTAGCACGGAAACCAGACTGAAGCGGGTCTAGCAGAGAGTTTGATTCGAGGAAGTCTGTGAATCTCGCATACACAATTCTTTCAAGGATCTTGGGTGCAAAAGGCAGTAGCGAGATAGGACGATAGTTGGATGGGGAGTTAGGGTCAAGATTGGGCTTCTTTAGAATTGGGGTTACAGTTGCATGTTTGAAGGGCGATGGAAATATACCAGAGGAGAGAGAGAGATTGAGAATTTTAGTGAGAGGTGGAGAAAGAGAAGAAGACAGAGTACGGATGAGATGCGAGGGAATTGGATCTAGGGAGGACTGGAGCAGAGCAGAAACCTCTTCCAATGTAGCGGGTGCGAATGAACATAGAACAGCAGAGGGAGTGAAGTTAGGGGAAGTATTGCAAGAGGGAGGAGAAAGATGAGAGATCTCTTCTCTGATTGTAGAGATCTTATCAGTGAAGTGAGTTGCAAAGTCTGAGGCAGTCAAGTTAGTAGGTGGAGGAGGTACAGCAGGGCGAAGAAGAGAGTTAAATGTGTGAAATAGTCGTTTGGGTTCGCGGGAGAGTGTGGTTTTGAGGGTATTGAAGTAATTAACTTTTGCAGAGGAAAGAGCCAAGCTGTATGAGCTCAGCATAAATTTATAGTGCAGAAAGTCAGATGCACAGTGAGACTTTCTTCAACAGCGTTCAGCAGTTCTGGAGCATTTTTGGAGGTATCGAGTGAGCTTGGTGTGCCAGGGTTGTTGTTGGGGGGCCTGCGGCATTTAAATGTACAAGGTGCCATGATGTCTAGTTGAGAGGAGAGGGTGGAATTGTAGAAGGAGGTTGCAGAACTAGGACAGGTGAGGTGTGAGATAGGTAAAAGGAGAGTTTGGAGATTAGTGGAGAAATGCTCTAGGTCAAGACATTGGAGGTTTCTGTAAGAGTGATGTTCAGATGGTGGTGTCAATTGGGTCTTAGGTATGCCAATGTCAAAAGTCAGCAGATGGTGGTCAGATAGAGGAAAAGGAATATTGGAGAGATTAGAGGCAGTACAGAAGTTGGTAAAGGCAAGATCAAGAGTGTTTCCTGCTGTATGGGTTGCTAAATTGGACCATTGCGTAAGGCCAAAGGAGGAGGTTACAGAGAGCAGACGAGAGGCATCAGTGCAATTAGGGTTATTGATTGGGATATTGAAATCCCCAAGTATAAGGGAAGGAGTGCTAGATGAGAGGAAGTGGGGAAGCCAGGAAGAAAAGTGCTCAATGAATAGTCTAGGATAACCGGGGGGGGGGGGGGGTGGGGGGTGGTAGATGATAGCAATTCTTAAAGGAGTGGGTTTAAATAGGCGGACAGTGTGAACTTCAAAAGAAGAAAAGGATAGGGCAGGGGGAGTTATGATTGGTTGAAAGGTACATTGAGGGGAGAGAAGGATGCCTACGCCGCCTCCTTTACAGTTGAATCTGGGAGTGTGAGAGAATTGTAGCCCACCAAAACATAAAGAGGCAGGAGTAGCGCTGGGGACAGCCAGGTCTCTGTCAGTGCAAGCAGTGTGAGTGAGTTTGAGATGAAAAAGTCGTGTATGGTTGTTGATTTTAAATTACTGCAGATGGAGCGGGCATTCCAGAGTGCACAATGAATTTTGGTAAGTGAGGGTAAAGGCCAGGGTATTGTGATGAGGTTTGTGGGGTTTCTTGTTGTCTTAGTGTGTGTAGAGAAGGTGAAGGGCCCTGGTTTGGGAGAGACATCACCAGCTGCTAAAAGTAGGATGAGAGAAAGTGACAGGAGGTTTGAATGGGTTTTGTATGCATAGGGTCTAGGATGAGATCGATTGTGGGTTGGAGTGAGAGAGTAGAAAAATGAGTGTAAGGCATGAGATGAGAGAAGGGGGAGTGTAGCAGAGAAGGGCATATGTAAATGTGGATGGGGGATGAGTGAAGTGGGTGTAAGGAGAGATTTTTATACTGAGGGAGACTGAGGAAGTAAAGAGGAGGAGAAAACATCATTGCTAAATTGTGAAAAATTAAAATTGGAGATAATTGGAATGTTAAGAGCAGGTGAAGGAAGTAAAAATGTGTTTTATGGTTTAAAAAAGTGCAGGAGTGTACTAATAAGAGGCAGGTTTTTTTTTGTTTTTGTTTTTTAACCTAACTAAATTTTATCAACATGCTACCTGAGGCCTTTAGAGTCTGAGATGCAACTCTTGTTTTTTTTGCAATTTCTCTGAGCACTGCGTGGTCTAACCTTGGGGTGAATTTGCTGGGATGTCCAGCCCTGGGACAATTGCAATTGTCTTGAATGTTTTCCACTTTTGAATAATCTTTATCACCGTAGAATGATTGACGTTAAATTGTTTGGAAATGGTCTCATAACTCTAGTTTGATGGGCAGCAACAACTGCTTCTCTAAGATCATGCTGATGTCTTTCATCCTTGGCATTGTGTTAACACACCTGAATGCTCCAGACCAGCAAACTGCTAAAATGTCGAATTCTATACAGGTGGTCACATATGCTGATGATCAATTAATCAAGGGTATTTGATTCGCAGCATCTGTCTGCTACTTAGCCTCTTATTTCCTATGGAAGAAGTAAGGGTGTACTTAGTTTTTCACACATGGCTTCTACATTTTATTTTTATTTTTGTTAATTTGATTGTAATACGTCATGTGTTGTTGTTCATCTGAAGTTGTATTTACCTAATTTTAGGACCTGCTGAGGAACAGATGTTTGTTATTATGTCCGGATATGTAAAACCATAGAACTCATAGAGGGTGTACTTTCTTTTTTTCAATGACTGTATCTGTATTCTTAATGTCCATAGTTATTATTACAATGCCTCCTGTCTACACAATTAGAACAAAATAAAATGTAAAAAAATAATTTACTCATCTCCTATGCAGCACCTAGTCTTTTTCGGCTGTGCCGCAGCTTTCTCCAAATGCAATGTCATCCTGGAGGTAAGCCTCTGGGATGACGGTCCAATCCAATGGTCTAATGTAATGCACCTGTGATTCCGCAATACACATGAGCGCATGGCATCACTGTATGGTAGGGTGTGAGCACCGGGACTACCCATAGGACTTGGAGATGTGTCATGAAACCAAGCTTCAAGTCATTTGAGTCCACTAAGGAGGGGGAAACTACAGTAGGCACTATACGAACTTAATTTAGATAAAGTTGTTTTATTGAGCACAGTGTTTTTTTTTATTAGATATCTCTGTTTAAGAAGTAGCCTTAATATTGACGCTTTCATTTTTAACACTGTAATTATATCCACTGTCTTCCCTGATTTGGTTCCATAAGTTGAATGTGTTATAGAACCTTTGAGGTTGAGAAGCATGGGGCCACATAATACACAGAATACTCATTTCTTCTGCCCTACAAAATCATTTTGAAGTTCAATGTGAAATACTCTGAAACATTTGAACTTCTGCTGTCCTTACTGGAAAGTTAAATTTTTTTTTATCTCTTTTATCATGTGCTAACTATCATAGGAAGCATTTTTAAAGCAGAACAAATCTTTAAAAAAAAAATGGTTACATGCAACACCACAGGCATTTTCACTGAATTGTAAAGGCCTTTAAGATGTTAATTTCTAACACCAATGATTAGGACATGCATGAAAAAAATCAATCTGTGTCACAAAATAAATCATTTGTAAAGAAATTGCTAATTCAATTTTATCAAATTGCTCTCGAGACTTTTTTCATTGCATAACCAGATTTTATTTCAAAATGAAGAAAGGGTTTTACCTGAGCCACACAAAGCAGATATGTTTAAAGGAAAAAGTAGGATAATGAAACATTTAAAATACCGAGACACACTGCAAAGGCTTGCTCTTTATATTTTAAAGTTGTATTTCTGGCACACATGGAGAAAGAAGTAGTTTGATGGTAAAGGGAAATGACTCATCAATTTTGCTTTAAAAATAATAATTCAAAGATAATAATTCAAAGGCTGTTGCTAGTAATTTTTCAATCCCAGAATACCATTCTCTTTTTCAGCATGTAACTCAAAGTCTTTTTTATGTTAGGGATGTTACTATCTATTTTATAACTGAAGTCCTCAAGATGCACACTCTCAAGAAAATCATTATTCAGGTCCTTCACATAGGTTAATGTCTTAATATAGAAAAAGGTGTCACTAAATTGTTATATTCTAGATAGATAGTTGATAGATAGATAGATAGATAGATAGACAAACAGACAGAAAGACATGGTTGAAACTAGTGGCGTAACAACCAAGTTTGCATTGCTTACTATTGTGACTAAGCCCTGCTGTATGGTGATGTCCATGTGTCCCAGACTTCAGGCAGTTATTGCCTGCAAAGGATTCTTGACAAAGTATTACAAATTGTATAGGTAATGGAAATGCGCACAATCCCTTGTCCTGGAATCCTGGGTGCAATAGAAGCTGGATAAGCCCCAGTACCAGAAGGACCAAATATCAGATTTAAATGTAGAAAAGAATCCAGGCACTCCAAGGTATTCCAAGAGATAGGCGATTTTATTGGACCCAAGCACCAAAAAACAACGTTTCGACCCCTTAGCTTGACAAAGGCCCTAAGGGGTCAAAATGTTGTTTTTTGGTGCTTGGGTCCGATAAAATTGCCAATCTGTTGGAATACCTTGGAGTGCCTGGATTCTTTTCTACATTTAAAAAAAAGTATTAAAAATTAACATTTTATTTATGATTGTCTTAATTTGTCCACTTTCATTTAAGCCCCTGACTGTGTATGAAAATGATTGCAATTCCTAAACATTTCTTACCATATTTTTGTCCAACCCCAATTAAAGCTGAAAGTCTGCACTTCAATTGCATCTTGGTCACTTCATTTCAAGTCCATTGGGAAGTCGTACAGCTAAAATTATGAAAATTGTGTCATTGTCCGCACATGTTCAGACCTAACTGTATATATTAATAATATATAATATTTCAATGTAGATTTTCTTTACTGCTCGTCATTGATTGCTCAATTGATCTGTGAATAAAATCAACATTTAGTGGCTGTCCCCGGCCATTAATCATCTTTTTTCCCATCAATCATCGCTTTTCTTTGGCACCCTGGATTGAACTCCAAATCCAGCATCAAACAAACGTTTGGCCATTGTGTTAGTCCTTTTTCTTTGGTTATATGTCTGCGTGGTGCTTCAGAGATATGGATTTTGGCCAAACAACCAATCAGCCCAAATTTGGCAAATCGCAACTTGGCCGAATCCGAATGCACAAGTCTAGTACAATCCATATACTAATAAACATCTGACATTTGTACTGACATAAACTTGAGTCACAGCCAGTTTCTTTATAAATTCACCTATACCTTGTGGGAAATGGATCTCTGAGATTTCATTATTATTTAGACAGGTTGCCTATTAAAGAACACTACTAATAGCCAATCAACACGAAGAGACTAGTTCAAGATGAATCAAGTTAATGAAGTTTCAAGTAATTTGCAAGAAACTAGAGTGTTAGCTAATCTGAAACAAAATTTGATAACTGAATTTCATTCAAACCATAGTTGACAATCTGACTTCTATTAATATACCTCTTAGTCATTTTACATTTCTGCTCCAACTAGTGTTTTTACCTAAATATTTGGTATTTATAATTATAAATTATAAAAGATTTGTAAATATATGTAAATTGTAAAATAAGATTTCTATTAAGCCTCACATTTTTTTTTTTTACTTTAACTTAGTCTTAGGAAAATTCTTAATATAAAACATTTCTTAATGAAAATAATTTGATGCCATATCTTCATAAAACAAATGGGTTGGTTTTTTTGCATTATCTCTTATTAAAATGCATTGTGCATCTGATTCATCAAACAGTACATTACGTTGATTAATCAGATCCATAGAATAATGTAGCACAAACTTGACCGAATGGCATCTTAACTAAAAAAAAAAAAACAATCTGATCTTTTGGTACGCAATGGATTTTAACACATAATTAGTTATTATAAGTGCTTAAAAATAGCATGGTGGCACTGAAACATATTAAACAAATCACTTCTTTTAAATTTCAACAATAGTTAAAAATTGAGAGGAATAAATGAACTTTTCACCTCTACTGAATATGACGCTTTAAATAAAAAAAGTAAGTCCAGAAATCCAGTTTATCAGGAAATGACTAATTATGCAACATGCAGATGCTTCTAATCACTAGAGAAATAGCTCTATTATAAAACATACTGTATTATGTTTTATACTCTAGGATAAGGTTGAACATGCATGACTGGGCTAGTGATGCCACTTATTTTTGTGAGATTAAAATCTTTTTAGTAATCGCATGTACAAACACATTCACACAGTAGTGTGTGCATGGCTTTATGTTTTGGTTTTTTTTTTGTTAAAAGTTATAGTAATAAAGTTTTTGAAATAGGAAGGGTCCATTTTAACCATGAAAAAAGATGGAGAGGCCAAAATAAATGTAAAAAAAAAAAGATATAATAATAACCAATAACGTTCTATGGTGTTATAAAACTTTGTTATTTAAGACTCAGATTCTCATTTAAAATGACTCATTTAATTAAAGTGATTCTGTAGAAACCATAAGTATTTCATCTCATTGAATTAGTTATAGTATCCATCCTCAAGCAATTTAACATTAGATAAGGGTCCCTGGCCACCCACCGTTTGGCTTTCACCGGAGATATGGTTAAGGCAGAGATTATACACTTCCTTCTAGCCACACCAATTATTACTAGCAATGGGTGCTGTGAGAGGTTGGAAGTGGTCAGCTAATCACAGTAACCCATTGCAACATTGGTTAATGCTTCCTCATTAGTCCAAGCAGCACAAATAAGATCGGCTGTAGCTAAAGAATAAATAACTAAATACTACCAACCGGGAAATAGCTGTACACACCCACGAAGTGGAAGCATCTGATTGGACGGCAAAACAAAGGAACCACCCATCAGCCGGAATTAAACTGAAAAGTCTGCAGCAGGAGGAATACAGATTGAAAAAGCTGTTATTATAGAGAGAAACGCATCTCTGGAAGGAAGACGTTCTACTTTTTTATATTATAGAACAATTGGTTTATTTATTTTCTTTTGGTTTTATTTGTTCAATAAATACAGTTTATTAGAAAACAGTCGTCTATCCTCCATCCTGCTGCTAAAGAAGGGTTGTAGCCCGCTTAAAGGCACACATATCCATACACCAGGAGCCAGGCTTAGGGTCCTAAGAAGGTGAGAAGCCACTCTTTCTCTGCATGCACTGTTATTGTGTGGGATTTACTACACCAGAAGCTATTTTGCTTCCCCTGTTTCCCCATCCTTTCTTCTTTTTTTATATACATATGGGGACCTTATGAACAAGAAAGGATACAGAGGTACAGTGTCACCATAGTACACACACATCTGAGTGATCTGAGCCTATCCTAAGTGGCTCTGACCCATGTGAGTGAGACCATTGAGACTCTGCACTATTTTAGATTTGTATGTTGTAACACTACGATATTGCACTATATGAGCTTTATTGTTCTTGGCATATATATTGTGGTGTATTTCAAGTATTCTGAACATTGTGCTAACCCATAGGGGTACGTTAATTTTAAGTGCTCCACTAATGCACTAGTGGTGATTTATTTACGTTTTCCTACATTCTTGTGTACAATTCTTCTAAAGAATAAATAAGACTAGATTAAAGCACAAAAAAAATAAAAAATTGGTGATTTGGCAAACTGCGTTTGAGTGGAAATCCTACTTTTTGAAACTTTTATTAACTAAAACAGCACTTAAGGAGAATAATTACTGCCTCGAGCCCCCTGGAGTAATGAACCACAAAGTAACCCAACACCGGACTCTTTAGGAGGTGACTTGACTATAGATCTCTAGACTACTAAAGATTACTTCTCAGACTATTTAAGTAATATATTGTATACATTGTTGCAAAATATGAATGCCAGACTGTTAGTTGGAATTTGTACTTAAGATGGCTATAAATGTGATGCTAGAAATTTACACCAACACTCCTTCCGAGATTCATTGCCAGTTATTGACGAAATGTTCTAAATGTCATATATCTGCATCTATTTCTTTCATCTGTATGCCAATTTAGAGGAGCACTGTAGGAACTTCCTCTTATCGAAATTGTTATAGTGCCTGCAGTCCTGTCCTACCTCTCCAATCCCCCAAAACCTTAATAAGAAAGCATTGAAGCAAGGTTTCAAGATACAACTCCATCTTACTTCCAGACTCTCATACCTTAACATATTGTTATGTCATGTGCACATGTGTTCAATCATTCTCTATGGCAGAATCTTAGGCACATCACTGCGAATGCACTAGCGTGGAGGAGGAGGTCTCTGCAGTGCCGAGAGAGACTCAGTGCGGGAGAAAAGGTGAGTTATTTGTTTTATTTTAATTAACTTTTTTTAATTTTTTTTTTACCTGTGGAGGCCACATCAGAGCTACAGTGATAGGAATACAGATATGTATTCCTAACACTGCAGTGTTTCTGTAGCTGAAAATATCTACAACTCTTGTTTTGGATTGTCTCAAAGGTCAGTCGTGCTCGAGCAATAAAAAATGCAGATGCCGAAATTTATTTTGGTTTTCCTAAGACATTTGCAAATTTTAATGGGTTCAGATGACTTTGTTTATGATAATCAAGCAGATGTTTCATATAGTTAATTACTAATGCTAGGAACTGAAGCAACTGATCTAAAAAAAAAATTTTGAATATGACATAATGAGTGTTTAATATTTACTTTACAACAAGGTCAAACTATGGGTTGCTTGAAAATGATTATTATTATTACTAATTATGTATATAGCAGCAGATTTCAAAATATTATACATATGAAGAGTAGTCATTTAGTTTGTCAGATAGGAGCAAATTGATCTAGTCAGTCTGAGTGCTTAGCCCATAAGCTTATAATCATTGATGGGATGGGAAGTGCAAAACACTAATGGTATAGATCTAGGGAAATATGTGTAGAAGACACATGTTAATACACATTTTCATCATATGTTCACCAAAAAGATTAGACATAGAACTAAAATGTTGTTTTACATGTCATATTTCCATTTATTAAAATATGTTTTACTCCCAAAGGAGTTGTATGTGATGCCAGTGGTTGACCAGCCAATTTCTCTGTGTGGAGCCCTCCTCCACATTTCAGAGGCATCTGTTCCAGATCTGTGTGTATGGTGGATGGAATAATGAGCTTTCATTAGAACCCCTGAGCTTAAAGGTTCCCAATCTTTAGTTTTGCTCTTACTTTGCTAGGAGGTTAATGAGCCCCTGTGTGCACAAATTTTGAAGAAACACGTTTCCTATTTTTCTTCCTCAATTGACAAATTCTATCTTTCCTTTGATGTTTCTAAACTGTCATACTCAAAGAGATTTAAAAAGTAATCATAAGGGACAATTAAATGAAATGTCTCAAAATTAGGGCGAAATTGATCAGCCACTTTGCAAAAATAGATGTTTGTTTATTTGATGGTTCGCTCTTAGAAGCAATTGAGAAGCATCAGTTCCTAGAGATTTCCTTCATTATCCAAGTTATATGTATGTCCTGTGGTAAATCATAAATATATGACTGTTTTGGATATTTTCTATGTGAAATCCCCAAAAACTAAAAATATTTGTTGCCTTCGGAACAATCAGTCAAAAAAAAATGATAAGCAAAGTTTGTCAAAATCTGTTGCAGGAAGAGCAAAACATGTTCACCGAGACAAAAAACAATTTCCCACAAGAGGAAGATTGATTTTACCAATCCTTTGAAAATTGTAATATAAAATTACTTGGGAAATGTCAGTTAAGTTTTTTTGTTTTTTTTTAATATTTAAAGAAACCACTGTACCTTACAGTTGCTGATAACAATCTTAAGACTTTGACGGCAAGTATTTTCATTTTTCATTGACGCTAAATGATTTGGGGCTTGAATTAGTTACTTCCAAGAAAAAATAATTTATCTAACACTTGATGAATTTCTGAGAGATTATGGTTATTCAACTAAATATATTTTCGAAGCAATTATTTTTTATGGAGCTGGATTATCTACATGTGGATACATTTTATATGGAAATGAAACATCAGTCAAGACAATATAACATATCGAGACATTTGCAAAAACAGAGATTAGCTGATTATGGCTTAATGAAGCAACATTTAATGATACTGAATTATTCTATCCATTAGATATTCATGCTGGATCCCACATTAGAAGCTAATAATTGCTATTCCATTCAAGTGAAGCAAGTAATAACTACTAATGTAGATATCAATTGTGAATATTTTTCTTCTTTGTGATTACTTCAGCTGCCATTGTTATAGTTGCAGTATTAATCATAATAATTCCCTCTTTCTACCATATTTTAAAAGAAAAACAAGTCTATATGCAAAAGGTTATCGACGAATATGAAACTATTATTTATCAATATATGTACTACGGGTACTTTAAGATATATAGATATAATATAGCTATTCATTTTAATTGACTGAGTGCGGTTCACATTGCAAGTATAGAGTATTGGTTCATTCTAAAATGATCTATTTATTAATATCCTTAAGAAAATAGAGACAATACCCAACACAAAACTATACATGGGATCATGAATAAGTAAAATTAGCTTTGGGTGATACATCATAATTATAGGACAATTTCCACATGTCCATACATAATGTGCTCATAGTTCCACCTGTTTGCTGCCACATAGACAGACCTGTGTAGTGGTTTTCTTTCCTGTATTACGTACAGAACTCTGGTTGACTAGTACATGACTGACTGGTACATTCAACTGTACTAAGTACATAATTCTGACTGACTAGTACAGGATTCTGACTGACAATGTTCACCAGGGCAATATATCTATATACATGATTACATAAAAAATCATGATCCATACATTTCATTGGCTAAACTGACAGATTTAGGCTAAATTCTCAACACACACAAATTGTAGCTATGTCGGATCTTGATGACGGAGAGTGGTTAAAAGAAACAAGCACAACTGTTTAGGGATGATAACCACAGACTTTCTCTAATATTGATTCTCCCAACATACAGTTTCTAACTCCTTTCATGCGCCCTTCATCCACAGTAGAAGTAAAAAATAAAAACCTTCATGTGTATGTGTTTCTGAGTGTGTGTATATAAATATATATATATACATGTTAGTACGTGTAAGTGTGTATCTATATGTGTGGCAATGCATTCATCCCAGCAGTCCAATGCCAACACTGCAAACACATACGCTAACACTGCACACAAATACTCCCCTGCATTCCAACATTAACATTGCACACAAATACACTCGTGCGTCCCAACAACATTGCACACAAATACACCACTGCATGTGTGTCTGTATTCCTGTGTGTATCTCAGTGTTGTGTAAGTGTGCATCTGTGTGTATGTGGCAATGCATACATTCCAGCATTCCAACGTCAACACTGCACACAAATACACCCCTGCATGTGTACCTGTGTGTATCTGAGTGTGTGTACATATCTGTGTCAGTGTGTATCTCTGTGTGTGGATGTGCCAGTGTGTTTACCTGTGTGTGCACCAGTGTCTGTATCAAAATGTGTGTATCTGTGTGTCAAAGTGTGTATCTGAGTGTGTTTATGTGCTAGTGTGTGTGTTTGTATTAGTGTGTGTATCTGTGTGTCAAGATGTGTGCATGTGTCCAGGTGTGTGCATGTATCAGTGTGTTTATGTGTGTATCTGTGTGTCAATGTGTATGTATATCTGTCTTAGTATGTATGTGCATATATCCAGGCAATCAAACACACCGCTGCAAATACAATCATTATATACAAACACACCCCTGAAGTCAAACTCCAAAATTGTACACAAACACACCCTTCACTCACACCAAAACTACACACAAATGTACATCTGCATTTCTAGTTTTTTTTATTTAAAAATTAAAAGAGAGGGAGGGCATGGCCTTACAGCCAACCGAAAAAGTCTCATGTGGTTGGAGCTCCTCTGGGAAAACCTTTCACTAAGCCTAATAATAAAAACATATATATAGTTTGTTTTTCTCAAAAATCCTAAAAATGCTCCTAAAAAAAACACTGCTGAGTGTTTGGTTTGCATTTGACTGAATCTGGTGGGCATTGCCCATGTTAGACTTTTCTGCGGCCTGCAGACATACTTAAGGTGGGGGAGATGGCTGATCCTCTGCCCTGGTTTTGAGATAGCTTGTCCATGTGCTCTGTTCTCCCCCCTTTGGACCGGCAGTGGATATCCCGGTCCCTTCTGGTGAATTCTCATGGTCTGTGCTAAGAGGCAATTACAAGTAGATTGGAGGGTCTCAAGATGGCCATCACATCAGGCCCTACTGCTCCCCAGGCCTTCCCACAGCTACCCACCCATTGTACCTGCTTATTCAAGCTTTTGACCACCTGTGTGAACAATTTTGGGCAAATCTAAATGCTTGAGTAATTAACACTACACCTATACGCTGAGCCAAAACCTCCAAGATCCTGCCTGCTGGTCAATGACACATGGCTGAGTTTCTCATGTGTATCCTCTGCACCACATCATGGAGGAAGAGACGCAAGCAGGCACCGCAAACTGCGTATAATCACTAAATATCCGGCTTCCAGCTTTGCCTCCACTCACCTAGGCTATGAACCAACTGGGAACATATCTACATGCACAACTTGCCCAGTGGAATAGTTTCAGCTCTGCATTACTGGGGGCATGAGAAGGGAGGACCTTGAGTACCACCTACAGACATTGGATGCTGATGGATTCCAGGGTGCATCACGCTAGATTAAATCGAAGCTTGGGGCTGGTGGGGCAACCCCTCAGGTTGGCTGGACTCTAGTTTCCTAGTGGCATTTGAAGATAATGTTATCTTTAGTGTACTAATAATCTTAATTTTAATAATGACAGGAGGCTAATATTTTGCTCATCTTTCTTTACTAACTCCATATAGCAGCAAAGACAAGTAAAGAGAAAACTGAGAACCAATCAAATACAAGCAATATATATAAGAGGTGTGTATAACTGGAGCACTTCCTCTACAACTGCGACATCACAAGTTCATGAGTCCACTTTATCGGAAGAACAACGATGTAGTCAAATCCAAATAACGAATATGCAAGCTAACATCCCACAAACCGGGTTGTCCTCTTTAACAGGCATGTCCAATAATGCTGAAAGAGAGTATAAAAAGTGGAATGGGTTGCATGAAGCATATACTCTGACTGTCCTGAATTATAAATTAACCATAAACAATACCATACGATCTAAAAAATCACCACCACTTAACATAACTAACTGTGCATAGCAATGTCCCACCCAATACACATTGCATCCCAAATGGAAGAGTGAAGCATAACAAATGAATCATCTCATACATGTAAATGTACAAGGCATATATAAAATAAAACCATACAGGGAGGGATACAGATAAAGAAACTAGCAGATACAAGGGGGGGGGGGTCGCCGCTTTGCACACCGAGTGCTACCCGAAAGTCAGATCTATCCCTGCCAGAGACAATAGCCAACAAATCCATCTGGCCAATATTGTGACCGAAACTGGACCATAAGGCCAAACTTAGGAAACAAGAAGTTGGCAAGAAGAAGAGGACCGAAGCAACGCAATAGCCTCCACCTAAGAGCGAAGGGCCGAAACCACACAGAGTTGAGGGTCCAAAGGAAAGAAAGGGGAAAAAAATGAGGAAGAAATGAACTTGGTACGATGTGAGACCTGAAAGGTAATCCCTTCCGGGCAGAACACGAAAGCATCTGCATCAAAATCCCGAACGTCCGAGACCAGTCAAAAGGAGACTAAACAGAGAAGAAACATCTTCTTGTTTCTGGTGCCAAGAAGTCCCATAGAAGGTCCTTTGCATCCCGTGATAGGTCTCCCATGCACCAGGAAAGTGTCCAGGCCACCAGAGGAAGGTGACCTTCCATGAGGAGTGGATTTGGATGCCCTATCGGATTCCTGAGTATCGTCAGAAATCAAGAGCAGGGGACCTCGGACAACAATTCCAGAAGTTCTGGGAACCAATGTTGGCTCTTCCACAGGGGAGTCAGGATCATCAGTGTCACCTGCTGGAGGCGGACCATGTGGAGAACTCTGGCAATCATTGCGAACAGTGGGAATGCATAGGCTCCAAGGTTCAGCCAAGTCTGTAAGAAGGCGTCCACCTGTTGCGAGAGGCGAATAAGTCAAGGGAGAATGGACCCCTCCGGTCATTCAGTGATGCAAATATCTGTGGGTCCAGTTGCCAGTTGCTGCTGTCCCTCCAGTGGCGTGAAAACCAATCTGCCATGAGGTTCGATTCTCCCGGTAGGTGTTCCACCACCAGGGTTATGTTGCAGGGTAGTCAGTAATTGAAGATCTCCTTCGTGAGTTCCACTAGCACTTGTGAGCACATGCCCCCGAGGCAATTGATATATTGCACTGCCGACACATTGTCTATCCGAAGAAGGATACAACATTTGGACTTCCCCTTTGTGAGACTGTGGAGCGTGAATGAGTCCGCTAGCAGTTCCAGGCAGTTGATGTGAATGAAAAGTTCCTCGGAGGTCCAGATACCTTCTGTAGAGACTTCGCCATCCGGTTGGCTTCCGAAAATGGCTTGACCATTCCAGGCTTGCATGCAATTCAGTCGTTGTTTGGAAGCAAGTCTTGAAGGAGGTGAATACCCTCCATCTTGAACTGTCTGTAGATGACGTGGGCGTTTAATTTTCATAGATTGATGACTGGACCGAATTCTCCATTCTTTTTCTTGAGAAGGAAGAAGTTGCTCAAAAATACGCCCATGTCCAGACATGGCCAGTTGAATTGCGTCTTTTGAGCGCAGATCCCTCAGCTCTGAGTCGATCAGTTGAGCATCCGCTTCTGCTACTCGGAGCTGGTGAGGAGGCCGAAGTTGGACCTGCGTATCCTTGAAACCCGGGCATCCGTGGAAAGGTCTGTCCAATTCGGGAAAAAACTAGAAATGTGCCTGCAATGTGAACAGTTAATATTACCAGAGGTGAATCTTATTCGGGAGCATCCTCTGCCACCTCAGCCGCAGTCTGAGCACCTGGAATAGTGGAACCTCTGGTGGTATCCCTCCTCCAGATAGAACGACTGTGTCTGAATTGTGCGGGGGACAGAATTGTCTTGCAGGATGGCTCTTTTGCCGACCAGCCCTGCCAAAAACACCTCTGCTGCGAGATCCACAAAAGACTCTCCGCATAGATGACTGTGCATTGTTAAGCATAGAGACGTTCGCTCACGAGTAGGCAGTATTTCTGCGAATGATCGTGGACAAAGCACCGAATGTGCAAGCGTTAGTTTTGTTTATGCGAACGCCTGCAAACAACCGTCCGCACTCGCATGTGAGAGGGCAGTCGGCCTGCGAACATTCTCGCCTAAGGGAACATTTGTGAGGTTACGGACGGAAGGTTTCAAACGCGGTTAGGGCTCCAGCGCGCACGTGAAGAACAAGCCAGCTCGGAGGGGGGGCGGGGTTGCAGGAAAATCCGGGCCACAGGAAGGGTAAAGGAAAACTGAAGAGGGAGTAGAGGACCCCCAAGGCTCCAGAAGGAGAGGGGCAATAGAATGGGGAGGAGAGAAGACCCCAAGATTAGGGAAATCAGCAGAGCCCTCCAGAAGGAGGGAACATACAGGTAAAAAGGGGGTCGCCCAAGGGATATGTACCCCAGAAAGTTATATAAAAGTACAAGAAGCAGTACATACAAGAAGGAAAACATGTAATAAGTAACTGAACAAAGAAAGAGAGAGGTGAACCAAAACTCTCTACTTAACTTGTGATGGAGCAGCAAAGAAAGAGAAAGTGCTTAATTTATATACGCCTCTTATATCCATTGCTTGTATTTTATTGGTTCTCAGTTTTCTCTTTATTTGTCTTTGCTGCTATATGGAGTTAGTAAAAAAAAGATCAGCATGTGGTAAAATTGCTCTCCCTCTGCAGGCATCAGCTGAGTGGGCTACAGAGCCTCTCTACATCAAGGAGTATTTAATTTGATTTCTTTGTGAACAGTTATTACTATTTTTTTATCTTATTAATATGCTGACATAGAATATCTACTGTAGTGTACTCTTGCTATCCAGTGGCAATTTTCTCTTGATAGTTTAAGAACCCACCTCTCACTAAATACCCTAATTAATTCTGCTTATGACTAGTTGAGCTGGTAACTCTATGAGTCTCATATATTACCATGTGTCTTTAATCTCCCTCTCATAAGGCACGTTAATAATAGCAGTAATAGTCTATTCTCACGTGGCTCCTGCTTTTGAAACACCTTAATTGACAGCTTACATAATATAAATGAGGCTGAGTCCATTTGAATGCAATATAGTTTGCTGTGTGTATCCCATGACATATTGTTCTACTGTATACATTATTGGAATTTATGCTTTTTTTTATGCCTCAATAAAATAGCTAAATTAAATTAAAAAAAAAAATAATAACTGAGGTAATGGTATTCAAAATGACTAAATGGTAATTGCAATAGTATTCCCTTCTACGCAGCATTTACCCTGCATTATAAAAAAACTCATAGTGCCTTTATGGAACAAATGCAATAGACTCTGGTCATGTGACTGATGCTCAAGGCACTCAAAATATTATGGTAAGTGCCTGATATGTAGAGATAATTAAAATATAGCTTGATGTAAGGGATATAATTAAATGATGTAACATTGTATGATCTTGATATAAATGAGATAATTAAAAGATGTAACGCTTATCTGACTAACCTCCCTTTAAACCGAAGAGATGCACATTCTAGCTGTGGTCTGAATATGTAGTTTACGTGACCTAGCTTAATATCATCACCGGTCAATGTTATGCTGAGGAATGCTAACTCACATTGCAGTTTTCATTATTTTATCAGCTTTAATTGATTTAAATATTGATCATATATTGCTCAAAGTCACTTTTCCTCACAGAGTGCATGAAACAGACTTTAGCCTAGAGACTGGATAATATCTCAATGGGTCATTGGCCCCCTTCTTCATCTTTAACATGCAACATTAACCTTTGGTAGAATGGAAGTCACATAATGCTTTACATAAATCAATAAAAAGCAGAGATTTAAGCTACAGGGGTCTTGATTTAGATTCTAGTCTAAGATTATATGAATGTTTTTTAATGTTTTTAACCTTAAAATGTTCACTAAGCAGCTCTGAAACATAGTACATCCTCTGCACATACATTTGTTGAATAAGATGAATCCTAACTGTGCTCTTTGACAATGTGCTTTTTATTGTATATATTGAGACTGCAAGCCATTTTCATTTTGTTCCCATAATGCATTTTTTTCTCCACCATGACTGGAATTGTTCACTTTCTCTTGTTTTCATGCAACAACTGTGGTCTTGTATTCTATTATTAGAGCAATGCAGGTCACATCTCATTAACTTGGTAAATACATGCAAAAAACACATTTACTAAGTATACAAATACTCATGTTCTGCATAATTAGTTAAAATGGATCTGGCACTTGCCCACAACATTATTTTTACAAATCACTATATGTCGTACTCCAGTGTATCTTTGTTTTCTGGTAAAAAAAAAAAACCTGACGCATCTTAGAAATATACTTTATGTCTATGCATGTAGAGAGTTAACTGTTGTCAGAGTAATTGCATGATTATTCCAACATTATAATACAGTCTGTCTGGTAAGCCCAATACATACATGGAACCCAAGAGCACAAGAGCAGTGAGGCAGCACAACCATACAAACATGACTACTAGGGGAACCTTGAGGGGAGGACAGGGTCCTAGGTGGTTTATGTGGCGTCGTGGAGGCTTATTAATTAAACAAATAAAAATATCGAGGTGCCCAAGAGAAGCAGGCAAATATGGGAAATGTTCCATGCAACGCAGTAAGAGTCAGAGTTCTGACTTGGTTTACATATAGTGGCATGCTACGTAAGTTTAGTCTGTGCTGAGCTTTTGCAGGGTGAACATTAATTATTTTAATTGCATTGTGGGTGTTTTTTTGTAATCCTGTCCTTTTTTTTATTTTAATAGTTGCGATGGACTTTGTATTTTTTTTATGGCCTTTTTGGCGGGATGAAGACAATAAATTTTAAGTAGATAGAGGACACCTGATGGTAAGTATATTTTTTTTATTTCACAGGAATTCAGTTAATTTCCCCCATCATTCACTATTATTAGAGTGAGGGAAGCTAGGTAGGGTAAACATTATTGTTGGAGGGGTGGCTAGGGACTTGGGACTTCCCTCAAAGAGGGACACCTTTGATACTTGGCCTTTTGTAGCATACACAAGCTGAGTTGGCCACAGATAATACGGCTAGCATGAATTATTTACTGCATTATTTATAATGTATTATGTGCCGTCCTATTGATTTATTTTACTGGAATGCTGTGCCTACAGAAGGCTGAGCATAAAATCTGACCCTGGCTGCAAATATGATACTTAACTGGATATGTATTGGTCATTTTAATGTCATGCTACTGAAGCTTCTATAAGCTTACAACATAAAAAGTACAAATATAATAATATAGTTAATAATATAGTTCTTGGTGACAAATCTTCAGCAAGATTATTTTCCACCCAATGCTCCATGTGGGAATTTAAACAAAGCAGATGTAAAAATCTAAATGTATGATTGATGGATGCTAAATCAGTTTTAGTACGGTACAGATAGTACTGCACAAGCAGTTAGTATTAAAGGGACTGATCTTTAAAAGGTTTGTACTGGTTGTCTGCTTCATGATACATAAACAAATTCTTACTTATTCTTCTGGAAATGGGTGGTCATCTGCTCAGGATTTTCTCCTTCCTCTTACAGATAAATTGAGCAGAATAAGGAAGGACTAGTAGTGAAGATGATTAGTCTGGTCCCGATAGAATAAATAAAACAGGGTGGATATGTAGAAGACGCTCAACACAAACAACATAATCTGTAGAAAAGGGCCCTGCTGGAGGGCACCACCATATGTTGACATTCTGTCTTTCATAATATTCTCTACTTTGTACATGTGATATAAAAGAACAAATACTTACTGAGTCTTAATAAAGACAAGTATATATGACTTGTATCAGTGATACAAGTTAGCTTATTGTTCCAAAGCTACACATTTCCATAGCTGGTCGTGTTCATGAAAGTGTGAGCTGAGTAAATGAAATGAAGAAGATAGAAAAACATAAATGATGCAGTTCGTTTGCATAGCGTTTTTTTAACCAGCACCTTGCTCCAGGCCCAAAGGCTTTAAGATTAATTTCTATAATAAAAGAATAAACACAATTTATATGCCGGCGTTGAAAGAGATGTTGTGTGTAATTTCCTATGAATTAGTCTGTCTTTAGAATCTGAATTCAGCTATACCTTCATTAGTAGTTACATGCACGAACTATTGAATACAATTCCTGTACTACTTTCAGCTATAATTTATAAGTCAGCCATAGATTTTACATTTCAATAATATATACACAACAAAATATTATAATTATATGCATTAGTGGATAATACACAAACACGCACCTACACCCACACCCACACAATAGGGCCATCATTCTCTTAAATGTACATTCTTATAATGCTGTCATACAGTATATATAACTATGTAAGCAGAGAGGTTTCAGACTCTTTAGTTGATGAAGAACAAGCATTTTACTTTCTAGAAATCATATGTACAAACCAATATGATTGACGGTGTTGTGAAACCGTTCCATTTCTGTAAAGTTTTTCTGGGTGTTTGGATGTTGGTATTTAATGGTGGCCTTGGAACTCTCCAAATTCTAACCTAACCACCTAATCATTATCCGATTTGCACGATTTTGCCTCTGATTTGATGTTGTAGCAAAATGACTAATTGGCACATGGAAGGGTAGCCCAAGTGGAGTACTACAGAACATTTAAAAAATATCTCATAAAAACAGCAATAAATAGAAAACAAACAAGCAATAATAATGAAAAAAAATCTTTAAAGTACATATTGTAAATCTGCTCTGCAAATAGATCTGCTCTGATGTTAGATGTTCTTTTCAAGGTTCTCATGTAATAAATTGCTGATTTTGAGCTATTTTTAAAGGTTCATGTTTCCTCATCTTGCCTTCCACTAAATAAGCTCACAGACTTTGACCCATCACAAACTATCTATATTTAAATTCATATCTGAAGACTAAACATGGTCTCAAACTCCTCTTCAAGCACTTTCTTTTGCCAGCTATGAACAAGTTCTTTCCAGAAGCTTGTAATAAAACATTAAATAGACACTCCAGTGCCCAGATGCAAATCACTGTTTAACCCCTTAAGGACCAAACTTCTGGAATAAAAGGGAATCATGACATGTCACACATGTCATGTGTCCTTAAGGGGTTAATAGCTACATCCCCAATGAAAACATGCATGCATTTATTATGCATTTTTAATAGGGGTGTATCTAAAAACAGCTTGCAAAAGCTGCAGATCTCTCACTTGCAAGCCCTTCCCTCCTAACCCCGCCCAGACTGTCCAATCACAGACTTCACAATACAGCTAATTTAGAAATCTTTTCAAGGCTGGTGTTCTGAGCAATTGCTGCCTCTTGAGTTTAGCTCCGCTGAGCTAAACAAACCAGGAAGTAACATAACATGTTGTCTCCATGAAAGCCGGGGAGGTGTAATAAGGTTCATTTATAAAACTTTCAATTTCTATTGAAACCTACAGATTTTGTAAGTTGAAAAAAGAGGACACACTCTTCACACATAAAGCATTTCACCAAGCTAACGTAATTTAGGGGTCTAGAGTATAGTTTTAAGGACGAATGGCTCTATATATCATCATCATCATCATCATCATCATTATCGCAATCTGCACATTAAATCCTAGATTTTATCATTGACGATCCTGTTTATTTACAATCTACAATAATATAGAGACCTCAAACGCAAAATGAGTAGGGTATTTCATATAATGCCTATAAAATATTATTTGTTCTGACAACATATAAAATCATTGTATTTTTATGGGTTAAAAACTTCGACCATAAATAGGCAGTGATTTATTCATTAAAAGAGTAAAAATACAGACGACGCAAGAAAACTGTGTAGCTAAAAATGACATCAAAAGAATCTGGTTATTACGTTTTTAGAATATATATATATATATATATATATATATATATATATATATATATATATATATATATATATATATATATATATATATATAAATAGCAAAATAGCACACAAAAGCCAAGGAAAATTTTGTACATTGCATACAATATAACTTTTTGTTAGATCTAATGGATTTTGCCGTGCCTGCCTTTTCCTATTGTAGTATAATATAAGTCATTGTCATCTTAAAAATATATAAAGTCTACAAAATGACAATCTCATGAAAATCTCATTTACAAAATTACTGTCAAATGCATTCGGCACGGTGAAAAATGTATAAGCTTTTCAATGATCTTTTTTTAGCTCATTTTGTAAGGAAAATATGAATAGATTCCTTTTAGCCAAATACTTAAGGGTGTCTTCGTGGAAAATTATATAAAAATAGTAAAATGTGCAAAGTCTGACACTAGATGTTTCTGCATTTAAATCAGTTCATATGATTGCTTTAAACATTTTTTTTTTCCATACCGAGTTACTTGATTCACTGACAATAAGTACTGAAAGTACGAAAGAAACACAGATTGAAAGGGACATTGTTGGCTGGAATTGGTTCATTATTTTTTAAAATTGTATCAAACAGATAATGTATTCAAAATATGGAAATAAAACCATTACGAAATAAGATAAAAACATTACTGACATTTGAAGTTGCTGCACACGCAATTATTTGCCAGACTTTACTTAAACTACAAGATTTCATTGTCCAAACAAGCAAACGATGAGGCAATCAGAACGCGCAAACATTTTTGATAGAGCTTTTTTAACCCCTTAAGGACACATGACATGTGTGACATGTCATGATTCCCTTTTATTCCAGAAGTTTGGTCCTTAAGGGGTTAAAGGGCTGACTTTATCTTAATATCATAAAGACCTTCAGAGCAGGTCTTTTTGGACAGTCATTGATTTTGAAATTTGTATTTAAGCTATGAGCATTTTCACTTCTCAAAACTGAATTACATAGTTTCAGGTAGATAAAATTCAAGTCACAGAAACTTTAACTGCACATCTTAATGACGTTAACAGCTGTATTATTGGACAGGCTCTGCAAGATGAAGTATTTTAGAACAGATAAGTTGGACAGAGAAATCAGGTTTAAGATGCAAAACAGAACAAAATAATAATTATGTTTTTGTAAAACCAATACAAATCTGAGCGTATAAATTACGCAAAACTTTTTTTGGCCAAAAGCTATGACATATGTAAATGTTGTGTTGGTACATGGAGTGTTTATTTAATATCACCTTAAAGTTAACAGGCCCATTTTGTCAAACAACTACAAGTTGTGTATTAAAAAGTTGCTTGATGGCCTCAGAAAAATAACAAAAAAAGTAAAGACGGGGCTTCCGAACATCAAATGTATTTCTAACAAAATCATTATCTTCTTTTTGTATCATTGAAATACCATTGTACCTCTTGAAGCTCGGCTTTTGCACAAGCCCAAGTACTGTTTACAAGCTGTATTGTCTGTCAATGCAAAAATAAAGAATTATAAAAAAAAAAGTAGCTTGATGCGAAAGTAGTTTAGTCACTTTGCAGTTTTGTTTTTAAATTAATTTTAAATGTTGTTCTTATATTTCTCCTTGTTTTTTTTTTTAAATTTACCTCAGTTTTTTGTGATATGTAAGAAAAAGTTGAGACTACTTTTTCTTTTGGAGAGCATAATCTTTGGAAATTATTGGCAATAGGTGGAGCTTAAGAAACCAGTATACTAAAACATAAATAACTAGTGGAGTGAACACAATAATATTCATGAAGTATCATCTCCCAAGTGTACCCAACAAAACAGTAAAGTGAACAAAAAAGGAAGGAAAAATGACTCCACAAAGTAAATACCACTGAGAATATAAAATACTCAATACACCCTGGTAAGGCTATACAGTGATCTAAATATGATCATATATATCTATAAAAGAAATACAAATTAGACATAGGTAGAAAATTCACAAACAGAGCAATGACATCAGGCTCATCACTCACATGGGGTCAAGTAGGAAAAGATGAATCTTCACTCCCACAGTATGCGTTTCACCCAGAAATTACTTCTTCAGGGAGCTAAAGAAAAGTCAATTTTAGTTGCTAAGCTAATTAATCCACAATCTATCAGTCAAAAGAATCCCACAGAAGGGAAAACTGGATCATGGATAGAAGAAAACAAAATGGAATCTCCAAGGTATTGAGAACCAGCACAAGGGAGAAAACATAATAAAACATAGTAAATATCAGACATGTGCATTCGTTTTGGGAGGAATACGATTTTGTTTTCTGAAATTTCCCGCCCATTATTTATTTAATTAAGGCCCCCACCCACCGCTCATGGATTGGGACATGGGGAGGACATTAGGTCCACCCCATTATTTATTTAATTAAGGTCCCCACCCGCCGGTCATGGGTTGGGACATGGGGAGGACATTAGGTCCGCCCCATTATTTATTTAATTAAGGTCCCCACCTGCTGGTCATGGGTGGGGAACTGTGGGGGGACAACAAGTCCCCCACATTGATACTTAAGGCCCCCACCCTTCACTCATGGGTGGGGGCTGTGGGAGAGGACAATAGGTCCCCTCCATTCTCTGTTAGGGTTCCCACCCGCCGGTCACAGGTGAGGGCACGGGGGGCACTATGTCCCCCCATTTTTGTTATTTGGGTTCCACACCATGGGGGAATGGCACTAGCAAATGGGCAGTAATAGCTGCCCAGTCACTAGTAGTTTTAAATGACAGCGAGCAGCCAAGAGTTAACCACCCTTTTAGTAATATTGGGGTCATAGTGATCCCCATAGGTTTTAATGCGGGGAGGGGGGGGGGGAGGGATTAATATACTTTATTACAAGGAGGGAGCTGGTAGCGCTGCCAGCTCCCTCCTTGCTTCTTTTTTATGCGCATGCACAGTGTTTTTTCCGTCCTAATGGACGAAAACAAATTACTTTTTTACCAAATTTTCTCTGAAAACGAATGGTTTACAGATGAAATTCGTAATGGACGAATGGCATTTTTATTTAGTACGAATTAATCCGTACGAAACAAAATTTTCACTGGTGTCCATGCCTAGTAAATTTAAATAACGACAAGTAGCAAGAAAGAGTGTATAATTAATACGATACAAGGGGCAAAAGGAAAGGAAAGATTAGTGGAAAACATGATAGTTCTACTTTACTATAAAGTGATAGTTCTACTTTAAACATGCTCTGTAAACTCAGGTCATATCCTTTAGTTCAACCTAGGCCCAAGGAGAAAATAATTCTGGGACAGATGACATGAGTTGGACAGAGGGAAATATATTTTATTTTTAATCTGCGTCACATTTAGTACAGAATATAAAGTCCGGGTGCCTATGCTTGTGACTACAGCTCTGCCTTATTTGTCGTCGTCAGCACTATAACCACTGCAAGACACCTACTATCCCATTAGTGCTATCTTCCCTTCTACTGTATGACCAGATTAGACCGTGTTGTCACACATGTACTAAGGGACTTAGGTGATTCCACTCTGACCTTTTAGAGGCTTATTTTACCCACTCACCTGAACCCTATGTTTAGTAATGTGACTTTTTAGGATTAGCCTGCCCAGGCTTTTATAGGTGTTGGTGTTAACTCTATCACTGTTTAATACACATTTTTTGATGTATGTAGTACAATTATTATTTTTTAGCATTTTTCTAATAAGGGTTTTTTACCCTATTCATGTGACTCTTTACATTAGGAGGTATTATTGAATGGGTTGGATGTTCCACCTACTGTTTGTGAGTGGATTTTCTACCCCATTTTCTTTGTTCTCACAGAATATAGATAACATTATTAGCTGACTGAGTGTTTCTTGGATCTTACATTCAATCCATGCTTCGAACATAATATATGTGGCGTACACAATGTCTTCAATATTTACACTGTGTTGATTAATTAAATAAATCTAGTTCCAACACCGACAGTATGCATTATAATAATTTATCTAGAGCGGGCCTAATTTATTTCATTTGTTTTTTATTTATAAAGTGTTTTACAATGAAAAAATACATTAAGGGTTTTTCGTTTTCAAGTATTCCGTTGACAGCATTTACAATACAATATTACACTAATTAAACTAAGAAAACAGACATAGGAAAACTTATTCAAAACTGGCTTCATTGCACTCCACATTATTATCAATTTAGTACAAGTCACATATCAATAGTTAAGAAGGGAAGCCAACTGTATTGATCGGGATATTAGACTGTTAGCTATCTGTGTAATTACACTTCTCTTTATATCATGTGTATGTTAATTTATATATATATATATATTATATATTTTTATATTTTAACAGAAAGGATAAATCAAGACTCCTCTAACTTACCCTTAGAATACACCCCAATAAATAACATATAATAAAATATATTAGTACAACCGACTCTGTTAACTGACATAAATCTTCTGTAATGTCTGTGCTGGATAATTGGTTGAATTGTTTTGTTAAATTGCTAAAAAAAATTGTACTATAACTACTATCAAAAAGGGTAGAGATTATGGTACTTAAAGAATCCCTTTAAATACTATTGACATTAGCACTAATAACACATTGATTAATACAATAATTATTAAAAAAAATTTATATCAAGAAACAAGAGAGCGCACATAACTCAAAATTCGAAATGAAAAATAAAATACACAAAATATAATAAAGCAATTATACACACAAGAAATTTCACGTCCAACAATATTCAATAAAGGTGTCAGCACTCTAGTGAAAAAAAACCTTAATTACACAATCCGCGTAATCCACATATAATCTCTGAAATAGAAACAACTGTATATGCACCTTTAAAAGTAGTAAAACAATTACTTCAAATAAATCAGCAGTATATATATCATAACATGTACTATTTCAAAATTAATTAAATACTGTAATGTCCAAGATCCATTGGGTAGTTAGTAGGTGGGTGATGCTGCCACATAGGTGGGATCCACAGACTCGGAGTGCACTGTTTGCAACAATATTTACAGTACCTTAAAAAAGATACAAAGAGATCCACATAGCATAACACTGTATTTATTGGCAGAATACAAAAAAAAATATCTCCCCCAAAAGGAACCCTTACATCAATGTGTTGTGGTACTCAGTTTCCAAGAAACCCCAAAATGAGCATTGGTGTACAGTAGTTAAATGAGACTTTACCTCCTAGTCCTTCTGTCATGCAAGTTCTGGCTGAGTATTCTAGCCGAAGAACAATGAACCGATGCTGGAAGAACGCCGGAGCTGGAAGACGTTACTCTCCTACCAGGCTGAACAATTGTACTGCCACTCGTACTTCAACGCATTTCGCCCATGTCCTCAGAGAAGGCATTATATACATATGGTAATTGCAGTATATCTGTCTCATTAGAGATATCTTTGCCAGAGGTTCAGGGAAGCAGGGTGAAAGGTCAGTGTAGGACCCACCTAAGGAGGTCTGCCTTGACGTTGGCAGGTGGCATTCCCTCCAATGGCCATTGGAGTAACTAAATGACCTCCATTTGTTTAAGTATACATTGGGATTTAGAGAGAGCACAAGTAACTCTTTCTTTGGTTTTTACTGTATGTATTGGGGCTGATGTGTACTGTGGTCGTTGCTACCGCCCAGGAGTGATGGGAGTGAGCGCAGGACTTGTTTTTTTGTAATTGCAATATATGAAAAGTAACAGGTCCCCCATATGGAAAGATTTCTAGCTTCCAATCCTTTGTTATGAAGAAAACTTTTAATATAGAAGATTGTATCACCTGTCATTCTAAACAAACGCGTTGAAGTACGAACGGCAATACAATTGTTCAGCCTGGTAGGAGAGTAACGGCTTCCAGCTCCGGCGTTCTTCCAGCATCGGTTCATCGTTCTGCAGCTAGAATACGCAGCCAGAACTTGCATGACAGGAGGACCGTGCAGTAAAGTCTCATTTAACTACTGTACACCAATGCTCATTTTGTGGTTTCTTGGAAACGAGTACCACAACACATTAATGTAAGGGTTCCTTTGGGGGAGAGATTTTTTTATTTTTTTATTCTGCCAATAAATACAGTGTTACGCTATGTGGATCTCTTTGTATCTTTTTTAACCCCTTAAGGACCAAACTTCTGGAATAAAATGGAATTATGACGTGTCAGACATGTCATGTGTCCTTAAGGGGTTAAGGTACTGTGAACATTGTTGCAGACAGTGCACTCTGAGTCTGTGGATCCCACCTGTGTGGCAAAATCACCCCCCTACTAATTACCCATGAGCTCTTGGACATTACAGTATTTAATTTATTTTGAAATAGTACATGCTGTGATATATATGCTGTTTTTATTTCAGAATTATTATAATTTGAATTATATTTTCTACCTTAGAATATCCTTGTTTTACAAAAACATTGTAAATTTCCTGATTCAGCCCTTTCCAACTTTAAATTCACTGAATACAATGGTTTTATTTTATTTTCAATTATGTTGCATTTTAAGTCAGAGAGTTTCAATTATGCCAGCATTTTGTCTCATTAAGCCATCTGTGTTCAGCAGAAATGTCAGAGATTGTGCTAGATTGCAAGGTTAAAAGATTCATGCTATCTTAAGGCTGATATCTACTGTAGTAGAAAATCATAATTTTATTTTTATCATTCTCTTTATCATAATGCAATATATTTTATATTAAATCTTCTAGATTTAAGGGACAAGAAAACAAAATGTAAGTCACTTAAAGGAACACTATAGTGTCATGAATAAACAATGTATTCTTGACACTATTGTGCTGGTGTGGCTGTTTAGGTGACTGGCCCCACTCCGATCGCACTGATTTTACTCACCTTTTTCCCCACACAGTGCTGGTCTCACCACGGCTGGTTCTATGATCTTAGCCAATCAAATGCTTTCCTATTGGATCAGTGCATGTCCATGCGGAATTTTCAGCATCTCCATGCAGAGCATGGAATATTGGACAATGAAGCACCTCTAGTGGCCGTCTTAGTGACTGCCATTAGAGGTGCTACTAGGCACCAATGTAAATGCTGCCTTTTCTCTGTGTTTACAATGAAAAGCATGCAGGGACATCACGCTGTAGTGGTTCTAGTGACTATAGTGTTCCTTTAAGTCTGATTAAGATACCTCTTTTAGGAAAAAAAAACATATACAGCATATATAATATAAAGAATAATAATAAAAAGAATAATAGATGGGACTCAGCTTTAAATGAATCAATGTGTCTCTTGAAATTCTACATACCGTATTGGCAGAAACAGACTGATATAGTAGATGTAGAGAGTCCATTCCACAAGCTTCACAAGCATTACATGATAAACTTACAGACGATGCTCTCAAAACTTTCCATCTGACAAGTTAAGTTTTATTATCTTTCGTACTCAGAGGGGATGATACAATGTTAATCTATATGCTAGTTTAAATCAATCATTTTCTTTTGAGAAGAAATGTATATCCCAGTGCTTATGGAAACAAATGCATTACCATATTATTTTCTCTAAAAATTACAGTAATTATGTCCCACTCAATCAACTGACTTTTCCAAACTGTGTTTGAAACAAAACAAATGCGCATAATAAAATAGTATAGTTAAAACAAAACCTCATGGATATTTACTTTAAAAATATTGGGAATAAAGTCATCAAATACAACAAAGCACTAAAAGGGCTTCTAATTTCAGGAAGAAATGCATATCTTGGTGTTAGCGGACATTACACTCTCGAGTGGCAGCAGCCACCAGTTTAATTCAGTTAATGTTTTATTATTATTATCTTAATGTCAGCAGTTGAAATAGGACTTCTACTCTCAGGTATGAATTCCACATTTTTAGCACATCCTTGGTGCCAGTATCCACGTGTGTAGCATTGTGTCATAGGCTTTATTGTAGTCAATCCAGGCTCTGCACAGATTAGTCAGGCTGGTCTTGAAAAACCACCTTGGTCTACCAGCAGCTTGAGTTTTTTGCCTCTGGTGTTTTTACCAATCCACTTCTGAGTATTGCTCATGTCTTGACATGGATGCCCATTGATATTGCAGGCTATTATGCCTGACAGAACCTTCCATATTGTAGGAAGGCAGGTGATTAGTTGGTTGTTAGATGGTGTTGTTCATGACCACTATATAGTTCAGCATTATGCGTGTCAGGGTGGGATCCTGTTTTTAGTAGCTGGTCCATTTGAGCTGCAGGGCGCCAATGGAGCATTGTTAGTTTCTTTTTCCAGTAGCTATGGACCATGTCAGATCCTGGTGATGACCAACTCTTCATATGTGCTGCTTGTTGTTGGATATCTCTGACTGTGTTGATAATTGGTTCATAGAAGCACACAGGTCTAGTAGCCACTGGGCCTTGGTGTTATGTGCTGCTTCTTTATCCCAGATGTTCTTCCAGGAGTGTTCAGTCTCAGCTCTGGGTGTGGTCTTGTATAGATATGCTGTTACTATGAAGCTGTGCATAAATCTTGGGTGGTTAATCGGTTAACAGGGCATTTATTCCCTTAGCCTTTATTTCTCAATCTGGTTGCCAGTGCTGTCAGCCTTTACTTAGCTGTTCCAGAGACCCTGATATGGACTTACCATTGATCTTTCCACCTTTGTGAAGTTGATAAAGCTTAAAGAATCTGGAAATAAAAATTGGAGGAGAAAGACTCCCTATGCGCCAACACATATTTTCACCCTACAAAGAGGAAAATGTTTTTATCAGGGACCCATAGTGTCCCTCTGCTTCTCTGCAAAGACACTGTAAATGATGACCCGTCTCTTCTGCATCATTTATACCAACTTGTACCAACCCAAGGCAGAGAAATACCCACATGTAAATAAATGTAAATATAATATACATTGAACTATTTAAGAAACAGAATGATTGCTCTCCTACTACATAATTACATAGGTACAAGGACTGACATAATTTGCTTTTCTTAACAGTTTGTTATAATAGGTGGGTATACTATTTAGTTATTTAAAATCACTTTAAACTAATGTTATTCACCATTTAACATGGTTGTTATTTCAGATAGAACCACATTCTTACTTGATTCTCTTATGGAAATTAACAATCTTATGTAAGAATGCACTTATATTGTAGCCATAGCAATAGAACATGGTATGGCTTACAAGGGCATTATTTCATAAATTGAGTTATAAAAGGTAAGAAACACTGAAATTATTGTATAATTGTAAGTTATCTCTGTTATGTATATTATGACAGTCCTATTGAAACCCTCTATTTTATTTTTATCCATATATTGTGTCTACCAAATCTCTATCAAACATACAGGAAAGATGTTTATAAGAGTAGATTTCTTTAAAACTTACCTTGCACACACATGGCTTGAGCCATGCTGGGTTAGCCGTACTGGGTCTATTGTTCATGTGTACCTTGCTGTACATTATATTTAATGTGTCGTGCTGAATTCCAGATATATTGTAAAAAGTGTCCAGCGTGGTGCAGATACTAGGTGTGACCAGAACAATAAGTGGCCTCTCTAATTACAGCAGTAAGAAAAACAAGACTTTGTCATACTATGCATGATAGAGTAATCGTAATTTCAGAGAGATTCAAAATGTTATTATAAATTGCATGGTTTAATACTGAGCAATAGCATGGTTAAGGAAGAAAGAAAGTGACTACATAATATTTCATGGAAGAATTGTTATACAAAGCTTATAGAGACATCGATAATGACATCGATATACAAGTTCTTTATCCTTTATGTAGGAAAATATATTAGAATAAAAATCACACACAAGGAAGTTTGTTATGATGTGAATAGATTTTTACCATAATATTTAACCTGTTAACGCCGTTACGGCGTTCTATGCCGTCCCGCATTTAGTGGGCTTTAAAGCCGTTGCGGCGGCATAGAACGCCGTAACGGCTTTGAGCCCTGGAGCGCCCGGGATACTTACCTACCCGGCGCTCCGCTTCGGGAGGATTGCCTCACAGCCCAGGCAGCCCTCCCACGGCAAAAGAAGCCCCCGGGGGCCATGTGATCGCTCTCAAAGAGCGATCACATGGCCCCCTATAGCTGGCTGTGGATCTGCCAGCAGGGGGACTGTCTGAAATGTCAGACAGACCCCTGCTGGTGGGTAGTGTAAAAAAAAAACAATTAAACATGTTATAAAATAAAATAAATGTATTTATATATACATATATTAGTATTAAAATACACTTAGAATGACGTTACATATATATAATATGTATATATATATATTATATATATAATAGATATATACACATATATTATATATATTGACATATAATTACAATAATAAATAAATAAAATAATAAAATTCATAAATAAAATATTGAAACAAAATTTTATATAAATTATATATTCATATGTAATTTCATTCTAACTGTATTTTGTTATTATTATATATTGGTAACAAAATACACTTAGAATGACATTCTATATATATATATCTATCTATATATAAAATACAAATAACCGCAAATATATATATATATATATATATATATATATATATAGATAGATAAATACATATAATTACATAAAAGATTACATTAGTATACACGTAGAATTTAAATACCTATAAATGCATATATATTAAAATTCTACATGTATATTTAAAGGGACACTATAGTCACCTGAACAACTTTAGCTTAATGAAGCAGTTTTGGTGTATAGATCATGCCCCTGCAGCCTCACTGCTCAATCCTCTGCCATTTAGGAGTTAAATCCCTTTGTTTATGAACCCTAGTTACACCTCCCTGCGTGTGACTTGCACAGCCTTCCATAAACACTTCCTGTAAAGAGAGCCCTATTTAGGCTTTCTTTATTGCAAGTTCTGTTTAATTGAGATTTTCTTATCCCCTGATATGTTAATACCTTGCTGGACCCTGCAAGAGCCTCCTGTACGTGATTAAAGTCCAATTTAGAGATTGAGATACAATTATTTAAGGTAAATTACATCTGTTTGAAAGTGAAACCAGTTTTTTTTTCATGCCGGCTCTGTCAATCATAGCCAGGGGAGGTATGGCTAGGGCCGCATAATCAGAAACAAAGTGATTTAAATCCTAAATGACAGTGAATTGAGCAGTGAAATTGCAGGGGAATTATCTATACACTAAAACTGCTTTATTTAGCTAAAGTAATTTAGGTGACTATAGTGTTCCTTTAAGTAATCTTTTAACATAATTATGTGATTTGATTAATTAAAGTTTGATTGACATGCCTGACAACACAAGGAGAAAGTGCAGAGAATTTAATTCACAAGCACTATATTTGACCATGTAACTCTTCAAGACACTATAAAACCTGTACATAGGGGGTACTGTTTTACTCAGGAGACATCGCTGAACTCAAATATTAGTGTTTCAAACTGGTAAATTGTATTACAACGATGATATTTTAAGTAAAAGTGACTTTTTTTGATTTTTTTACACACAAACTGCACTTTTATGGACTATATTATTGTTGTAATATTTTTTACTGTTTTAAAACACTAATATTTGTGTTTTGTGAAGTCTCCCGAGAATAAAACCCCATTGACTGGTTTTATGGTGTTTTGGAAAGATAGCGAGTCACATAAAAGGCTTGCATTTTATTTTTTTGACATTGAAATTTGCCAGATTAGTTATGCTGTCTTTGAGAGTGTATGGTAGCCCAGGAATAAGAATTACCCCCATGATGGCATACCATTTGCAAAAGTAGACAACCCAAGGTATTGCAAGTGGGGTATGTCCAGTCTTTCTTAGTAGCCACTTAGTCACAAACACTGGCCAAATATTCTTTTTTTGCTTTTTTCACACAAAAACAAATATGAACGCTAACTTTAGCCAGTGTTTGTGACTAAGTGGCTACTAAAAAAGACTAAACATACCCCACTTTCAATACCTTGGGTTGTCTACTTTTTCAAATGGTATGCCATTATGGGGGTAATTCTTATTCCTGGGCTACCACACCGTCTCAAAGGTAACATTACTAATCTGGTAAATTTCAATTTGAAAATGGAACGTTCTATATTTGACCCTGTAACTTTCCAAAACACCATAAAACCTGTTAATGGGGGGCATCCACCCCTATTTAACCCTGGATGTGGCTGGTCCATGCTGTTGTTCTATCTCGCCTTGACTACTGCAATACCCTTCTCAGTGTTCCCAAATTGCACCGTTGCTATCTATAATGAATGCGGCAGCAAGGCTCATTTTCCTGTCTGCTCACACCTCCCATACCTCCCCGCTCTGTCAGTCCCTTAGATATAGGGCTCAATTTAAAATTATGGTGCTTGCTTACAAGTCCTTACATAATGCTGTTCCAACCCACCTATCCTCCCTAATACACAAGTATGTCCCGTCGAGGCCCCTACGCTCTGCCAAAGACCTAAGTATATCCTCTGTCCATACTCCCACCTCTAATGCTCGCCTCTAAGATTTCTCCAGGACTGCACCTCTTCTGTGGAACTCCCTTCCCCATAAGACTTTCACCCAGTCTCCACTCATTCAAAAAATAATTGAAAACTCACTTCTTCAAGAAAGCATATCAATTAAACTGTTAGCAGGTTTTTAACCCCCACTCCCCATGACTGCTCTCCTGCAACTGTCAAAAATTACCTACTAAGCCCTCAGTGAATTCTTTTCTAACAACCTTTTTCGTACCCCTACTTTTACCTTTTGTGTCACTATACCCCACTCCCTCTAGAATGTAAGCTCATTGAGCAGAGCCATCCACATCCCTGTTCCTGTACGTCCAGTTGTCTGGTTACAATTACATATCTGTTAGTCCACCCATTGTACAGCGCTACGGAATCTAATGGCGCTATATAAATAATAATAATAATAGTAATAATAATAATAATAATAATAAATGCAACAAGCACAACAGTGTGTGGGTGATAATGAGAATGTTGATTGAAGCACTGTCTGCTGTTTTTTTCCTTGTGTCCTCCTTGGTGAACTCTCTTGGTAAACTCCTAGGATTCAGGGAACTTATTGGCTTAATTGCCCCCAATAAAGTTGGACACATGAGATGGGAGTGATTGGGCAACTAGCAGACTGCACTAATGAATCAAGTTTGTCAGATTAAAGGGAAAAATACATAGAATGAGAATGCATTGTAAGGGTACCTAGTACGTGGGGTGCAGGGGTGAGACAGACAGTGTTGCAGGGGTTAACTGGGATCAGAGGCAGAGATATGCTGTTATACGAGTTATTTTCTCCATTTAGATCCCGTTCCTGTAGATTTCCATCAGTTTTAATGACCCATTATCCAAACATCAAGGTCATTAAAATGGTCTTTTATTATCTCACCGACGATGCCCAAAGAAAGCTGAATTAATCTTCTGGGGTGGCTGTATTTCTCATGCATTTTGGTTTTGGACTGCCCTTATGGTTGGGATCAGTCTGTTGCAAAAGCTATAGGTTCTCTTTGTAATGGCCCAAGTGAGCAAAAGCTATTTTGAGACCTGAGCGGGGACTAACCAAAGGGCTTATTCTCAGAGTTATCATATTATCTGTTTTTGTTGCTATTGTCTAATGTGAATAGAAAATGCATTGTGTAGAATTGACCAAAGACTGTAAATTGTACGTCAAAATCACTGCGAAGGAAAAGAAGGTTTTCACCACTTTTCTAAATCTATGCATACTGGACATATACATTTTTAGTGCTTTATTACTTTAACTTCTCTTTCTTAACATCTTTAGTAATGTCAACATTGATCAATCTGTGCATAAATACAACACTGCTACACTGATGACCCTGACCAATAATTGCCCTAACCACTTTGCTTTTTGCATTACATTTTCATTAACACTGGCAGCTATCTCGCGCCTGTGATACTTGCAAATGAAACACACAAATAATTCAATTGCCTATTTGCTGAATGTTTTTTTTAAAAGGAGATACATTTCCATTTCATGAACAGGCTTGTAAACCAAAAGATTTTTTTCAATATATATTATTTTTTTCAGGAGCTAGGTCGTATTAATCTTCATTCAACAAAGATTGAAGCGCTTGGCTACAGCTGGTGCTGTTGTGAGTCATGAATATAGCCTCCTTTACAGTCATAGTACAGTTTGCAGCTGAGCCACATCCGAAAACCAAATTATCCAATAAGGAACACCTAAATACAATTCAGTCTGTAATGCATTATACATGTGTTGACGGAAATATTCCGTCATGATTCCCTTTTATTTCTGAAGTTGTGTCCTTAAGGGGTTAAGTGATTTGTAGTATTCTTTGATAACTTCGATAAAAGAATGCTTAAGGATTTAGAGCAGAGGTAGGCAATCTTTGGCACTCCAGATGTTGTTGACTTCATCTCCCATAATGCTCTTACAGCCATAATACTGGCAAAACATCAGAGGAGATATATCTGGAGTGCCGAAGGCTTCTACCCCTGATCTATTTTTCTATATTTCATAAAAAAAAAAAGAGAAGAAAAAAGAACAACCTGATTGTGAGATTTACATAGGATACAGGATATCTGCCAGCTACCTACCTAATATTGGGCACTCTCGTTGCACGATTGCCTTCTCCACTATGTAGAGCAATGTTACTGCACTGTCTCTTTAGAAGCCACATTGTTGTAGAGGTTTTTAGCTTTTCATTTTCGTCTTTTCTATTTTGTTCTTAGCTTTAATTTTTGTTTCATATATCTATTACATTTCTGTTAAACAAATGTGTCAGCACAGGTATTTTGCACAAAGTATCTATGAAGATGTAATGTTTAACTCATGTTCTATGAGCCACACTTAGGTAATATACAGAGTTCTATAAAAAGTAAACCATGCTACTGTTTAACATGTACGGGATGCTAAAATACTCTTAATGAATAAAGATGTATTGATATGGAAATTTTATATCACGTGTGTGATTACTTTGTTAATGCATCTGTGAATTTTGAGAAATGCTTTGATAGATATGTACTGTATTCTGTTTTTTGAAAAGAAAAATCAATAAAAAGAAAATAAATGTAATACAAAAGTCACAAGAATTGCTTGCACTGCTCCAGGTTTGGAAAATCAATTTATCTAATTTTAACTAAGTTTACCCAGCTGCGTCGCACAATACTGAGGTTCGCACCAAAAAACAGCCAATCATTGCTAAAATCGATATTAAAGCCATATCAGTCATGTATCATGTTACACTTTGCCTTTGTTTAAAAGAAAAGGCAATGTTTGCATTGCTGCCTAGGGACAACTCCTATGGTCGTCATTTAGACTGTGGTGCTTCGAGGTGCATGCAGCACTGATGTTCAACATTTCCACACTCTGCATGAAGACACTTATCACTTCTCATAGAGATGCATTGATTCAATGTATCTCTATGAGGAGATACTGATTGGTCAACATTGGATTTGTATGGGAAAGCATTGGACTGGCTGAGATCATTAAGTTTCATTATCCCAGTTAAGGGGACGGATCGGGGGTGGAGCCAGCACCAATGGATCCGTGCGGAGCTGGAATAAAGATGAGTAAACTCACCTTTTACATAGGTTACAGGGTGGAAATAGTGTTATTACAGCTATAGTGACGGGAAAACATGTTTGTATTCCTGTCAATATAGTGCTCCTTTAGGATGGAACAGAGGATATGGGATGAGGAGATTGTCGAGCCTATTGAAAGTAACATTTTGGAGATAAGAGAAAATTATAATTTATTTATACGTATGTATCACAGGTGATGTCTGGACAGGGAATAGGAAAGAGAGGGAGACCTAGAGTATGTGTACGGGAAGGGAGGTGGAGGGAGGAAGGCTTCATGGCAGAAGATTGGCAAGCAAGAGGGAGGAGATGAAGCATCAGTGGGGCATGGTAAGGCCAAGGTGAGTATGTAGTTATCTGTCACACAGCCAGGAGCATTGTTATGTGGCTCACAGAACAAATAAGTAAAGACAAAAATGCGTAATTTCATATATGAGATCTGGGACCAATAGCACAAAAATCTTAATTTAAGTGATCAAAGGGGACACATGAGAGAGGATGAGAATATCTAGTTATCTTATCAATGTATCAACCTTTTACCTTGAATATCCCCCTTTAAATGGCTAAATGGCATTTCTTCCTATGCACAGCTCTATTTGCTCTACCCTGGGGAGCCCTCTACTAAATTAACACTTACTCTCATAATCTATATGTTAAAAACTCAGATTTTACTGGCTAAATATTAATTTCCTTACAGAAACAAAGCTTCTGTACAAACTAGCTCTTCATGAAACACAATGTAAGATAGACAACAAGCAGTGAAAAATGATGTACTTCCCTTCATAACAAAATTAAATCATCTGTATTTATTCAATTCTATAATTGTACTGACAGTTATTAAAACAGATTGTGGTACTATGGGGAATGGTTTTCCTGGGAGCAGATGAACAGATGTTTATACTTCAAACAATATATCAAATATATTTTGATTTGGATGATGCTCGCAAATGTTGTAAACAGATGACATGCATCATCGTTTAATTATATAAAATTAAAAATGTATAAAAAAGCAAGAAACCTCATACCTCCTATCATATCTCCTTTTACATACTGTTTTGCCAATTGTGTTGTGCTACAAAACAAGCTGTAGTTAAAATCAAATTCTCAATATACAACTAACGATTAATCCCTTCATATCATAAAACTACTGAAATGTCATCTATCATGAAGAGTTTTTTCCCAAGGAAAATGAAGGAAATCTGACTGCAATGTACAAAAAACATTGAGAATAAAATGTTAAACTGTATACCTATATAATTTTACTTCTTTTTTTATAAAAAAAATCAACATAAAATCTGTAAAAGAATCATAAAAAAAAGTGGAAAATAATAATTTGCCACTCAAATTAAGTCAGTTATTTACTGTAGAATCTCCATCTCTCCATATGAGTTTATTCCTTGAAGGGATTCCATAGTGCAATGGAAAACAAACCTGTTTTCCTGGCACTATAGGCTCCTCGAGTGTCCCCTCCCTCCATCCCCCTCCCACCCGGTTTGAACTCCTCCTGTTACTAACCTGAATCCAGCGCCAATGTCCCTCTTTGCTGGGTCATGCTCCGCCCATGCTCCTCACCTGCCAACGTCAGCCGGCGGGGAGACCTAATGCGTATGCAAGGCAATGGCCGCGCTCGCATTAGGATTTCCACATAGGAAAGCCTTATTCAATGCTTTCCTATGGGGAAAAATATGATGCAGAGCGTGAGGACGTCCAGCATCAGATAGTGGACCAAAAATCAGTTGGGATTCCGGAAGTCCCTCTAGTTTCTCAGAAACTGCAATAATTACCACTGTAGGGTTCAGGGAGCTGAAGTGGTCTCGGTGCCTACAGTGTCCCTTTAATTTGCCTAATCTAGGTGGTCTTTTTCGTGTTTTGGCTGTTGGAATGCTGCAATGCGTATGATAGTGTTTTAATGGCAACTACCAGCCACAATTTTACCATTTAATTTAGTCCACCTGAATAATTAATGTCTAAATTTGTATCAGTCATATTTTTCTGCTTCATATGTAATAATCACTCTGAAGCAGCTGAGAGAGCTACTAAAACAGAGAGCTACTATATTTTTATGTACTAGTAACTATTGATATATATTCTTGACTGAAATATCTCTATTGTATTGAGCAGTATTATTAAATGTAGCTATCTGCTTCAATGAAAATCCCAGGTCAGGCTGGAGGGAAAGAGAGGGATTATAAGAAGGCAAGATGAAAAAAGTTAGATTAATAAACATGTGCAATGAGAATTTTTTCTGTGTTTTTGGTCATTTGGTCAACGAAAATGTTTTTTTGGTTACACTAACATGCTGTGATATGCCTATTCTTTTTAGCTGAAAGTCAAAAGTTTACATTTTTGTTAACCTACCTAATTTTGGTCAATCATCAATCTATAGTAGAAAGGAATTAAAACAGACAAAATAATAAAAAAAAATTGAGTTTATTTCCATTGCACTTGTATAGCATGCCTGATATTTGTTCATTTCCGGGCCTTCATTTTCTGGCAGGCTGTACGGAATGCAAATGCATTCCACCCAAAACTAAGGACACTTCCAGGTGGCGCTTTATCCACTATGGATCGGCACAATGCGGTAGGGGGCGAGGCTTCCTGTTCTTTTATATTGTTTGGCTTCTTTATTACTTTATTACTTTTCTGTTAATTTCAGACACAATTAAATGTTTTTCACATTTATTTCTTTATTTATAACCAGTAAGTATCCTTGGCAATCATGATCATTAGCTCATGGTTGGAAGGGTCTAACTCATTGGGTGGCCACCCATTTCCTCGTGTGTTTGTCATAATTAGACATAGGTTACCATATCATCATTACAAGGTTTTGTTCATTCTTTTCATTTTTGTTTAGTATTTATTTTGCGTTTTATGAGGTATTCCATTTATTTGCGGGGTTATTTTTTTGTTTCTTCTTTTCTTATGTTTTGCTTTATATCTGACATTTTATCTGTATTCTCTTTGGCTTGACAGCAGTTGATTACTTTAGACAGTTAGCATGATAGACATACTTATGTTTTTAATGTTTAATGGATACCATTTGTATTTTGTTTGTATAATAAAGTTGGTTTGTATTTTTATTGGTTGTGCTCCTCATTCATTTTTTGAATAATGAAAAATTAAACCAAACAAAATATAAATGAAATAAAGCAATAATAAATAAACATATAAAATATTACGTGTACAGAAAACGTATGGCTGATTGACTGCTAGAGGATATGACTAAATAGTTATGCAATTTGCATATGCATTAATATTCAATATTATGTTTACTCTGTGCACAGACTAAGCCATATTAAAGTAGACTAGGACTTGAGCCCAGGGACAGAGGTGGCAGACTGGCAGACTGGCATCCAGTCGACAGTCACTTTAATTTTTATTATTGCTGAACCAGACTTCCATACAGCCTTCTTGAAAAACATGCTTGGGTGTATTCTTGTGGTGCTATTGCTAATTGCTTTATTAAACTTTATTATTGAGATTGGTAGGGGAATTCGGAAATGCTTGACACAAACACAAACAGAGTTATTCACTAAACACCGGATTTTGTCAGGAATGACAAAATTGCGCTTCTTCCAAAACTGAATGCACATGTCTACTGCACAAAACTGTAAAAAGTGAAAGCAATGAATACTTTGATGATTGTTTTACATTTTTTTCTAACTTTAAGTAATCTATTTATTGCAAACTTTGACAAAGATGAATACATCCTGTGGGTACCCTAATATATATGTAGTTTTGAGTTAATTAGAATAAGTGTTACTATGGGTAATTCCATTCTTAACCCAATAAGGTCTAAGGGAATTGTCCAACTTATGAATCAAACGAGAACCTAGGATATGTGCTATGTGTTTGATATGGTGTTGAACCGTATTTTTTTCTGATTCTCTTTAAACATATCCACACTTTATATATTACTATAAAAGAACATTTTGGTCTTTTCATTCATATAAAATATTTATGTATAATTCATAATTTAGTATTAATGAACTGTGAATGATTCCAATTCTTTTCTCAAGCACACAAATTCAGTATTGCATTTTTACTATTGGAAATCAAGATCTTAGTAAGTTGTAATGCAAAAAACTATTTAAAAAAATTGTATTCACTGATGTCCCATGAGGACATCAATGTTGCCAATGCACAGGTATTCTGGGGTTTTGGGAAGTTGTGAAACAAAATACTGGACCCGCTTATATCAGTTTTCGCACATGGAAGTTTGACCTTTTAGATTGCAGGGATCTATGTTGCTTTTGAAATGTATACAAATACAGTATTTACAATGGGTTCTCCATATATTTTTGTGTAGACAATGCATAATGGCCTTAGAATAACTGGACTTAATGTAAACAGGGCAAGACCAGAAGTCAGAGTAGTTGGTAGAAGTTGGTATTAGAAGAAGACAAAGAGTAATCAGGACAAATCAATTTTAAGACGGCACACAGAAAATCAGGAAAACCAGCCAACCAAACAAAAGTAGAATACTGAGTCATTTTTTATTCTTAATATCTTATCTTTGTATGAAATATTCTGAACCAGCTTAAAATACTGTGACGAGATAAAAATGGGCAATAGGAGCAATGGTAGCTAGCTCCCTCTAACTCCTTTTTGTAGAAGGAGATTACCTTTTTATGGGGTGATAGACTCTTCATAGACCCTGGCAATGTGGAGAGCATGTACGTGTCTTTTTTCAGTCAGGATATCATTGTAAGTGTACCAAAGAGTCAGCAGTCCAACATGGCCTGCAGTCCAAGCAGGCCTTATCTGTACCTGCCATATGCCAGCCCTGTGCCACAAGGTAGGGTTTTTTACAATAACATAACATTTTAAACAAATCTATACTAGCCCCATTAATAATACTTGGATATAATTAATTAATTATTAATTAAACAAATAACACAAATATAACATGCCAATGCTAAAAAGGAGTTTTAATAAACAAAACAGGTGCTCACCTAAAAAATGAAGTTATGTTGCTCACTTGCTTGATCTGTACTGTTCGGTATCAGTTTCATTGTTCCACAATCCATATTATCCAAAATGTTGCGGTGGCATTGCCTTACATCTGTTACTAAAGCCAGTGCTTTCCTTCCGTCACTTGGCATCATGACTATTTCATCACAGACATGAGGATCCTCAAACTCACAAGTCTTGGACATTCTGAATCTACCAAAGGTTGAGACTTTTCTTTCCTATTTTGTTTGCGTTTCCTTGTTTTATTTGACATTGTTCATGTTATGTTTGATTAGTATATGTTAGCCTAATTCTATTTTTTTTTTTATTATTTTTTAAGTAGGTATGGTGCCCAGTTTACCCATTTTTGGAATTGTTCCACTCTTGTAGGTTAGAATATTATCCTGCTATTCATAGTAATGCATTTATTCCGCAGATTTTGCCTATCCCCCCTCCCCCATATGTCCAAGGGTTAGAGGGCAATTCATTTCTCATGGCCTAGTAATGTCAGTTATTTTAATATAGATGGATGTATATTCTTCATGAGTACAGTTAATATTGTTGGCTATCACTTCCAACTAGGCCAGACACTGTGTTTGAATGATGCCTAGCCTTTTAACTTGAAATACAGAGGACATAGGTTCTTATTCACCTATACACTTTTTACATACTCTGTGCCTACTGAATTCTACTATTACATTATTACCTCTAGAATGTGTGGATGATGCCGTTATATACTACCTTAGGTGTTTTTTTGTTTTGTTTTTAGTATAAACGTGTCTGCATAAGAAAAAGATACAAAATTGATTTAAAAAAACAAACAAACAAACATGCAATGAGGTCTAAAATCTAGTTAAATGTAAGGTTTTTTTTTCCCAACCACCATTAAGTAAGAAAATAATCAGAGTGATTTTATTGATGAGACTGATCACAGTAGACTGATTAGACTTAGCATATTCCATGGCACAATGCTGCCATGGATATGGTCGGGGAATTACAAAATGTATTCATACTTACTGCAATTTAAAAAAATAAGTCATAAGCCATGACATTATTGTGCTCCCTCTCTTGGCTCTTTTCGTTTGTCTGAAATTACTGATCAGAGAGAAGAGGAGGGCCTTATATTTTAAGTTGGGTTTTATTCGGTCTCCAGTAAGTTTTAGTGAGTGGTATATACCCACAGTAATGCTGCCATGGCCTATTACCGAGAAATGAAATTAGTGCGTGTTCTGTATTTCACAAGCACAGTATATAGAGGATTTTTCCCCTCTGCTGTTTAAATAAGCTGTGCATGTTCCATGACAGGCTCACACAATTCAATGACACTAATTTTGGTGACCTTATATGGATGAAAGGGTAAAGATGATGTAGAAGGAATCAAAGCCACAACTTGAGATCATTAGAGTCAGAGTTTTATGCCAACGAGCTACCTTACAAGATGTTTAAAATGGCCTATTTATTTTGGCATGAACCATTCAAAAAATACCATGCTATCTTTTATTTTATTGATTAACTTTTAAATTACAGTTAAATTTTTAGATTATTTAAAATTGCATCATGATCTATTGAAATGAGACTGTTGCATCAAGCCTTGTTAATTATTTTCTAAAAATAAATACTATTTATGTATTTTGTGAGTAACTTAAAATAAGGCTGTGATGTTTACCGTAAGATTAGAGACATTTACATTTAAAATAGACCCTGAATAATTCATACATGTACCTAATGAATAATTTGCATATGAACGATCCTGTTAGAATTAGCACCACCAGTCTAACATCGAAAATCCTAAACTCATTCAGACTTATGATTAACTAATTTGTTTATGCTGCTGATTGTTTACTTGAAGTGTACCTGTCATAGTACACACTGGATAATTTTAAAACACCATTAAAATTGCTAAAAAAAAAAAAAAAAGTTTTAATTTAGATATCTTTCAAAATATGGTCAGTTCACTAGTTATACATTTTAATCATTGGTATTAAACTAGTGTACCAGTGACACATGTGGGTCTAATGCCAATGTCTGAGTGACAGGGAGAGCAGGATAACCCTTCCTCAGGTAGTTCTCCTGCTCTCTGTCAGTGTTACTCCCTCCTCTGCTTGTAATCCTATCCTTCTAGATGTGTATATATAGATGTGTATATACATTCTCCTTGCTCTTAGTTATTTTACCTAAAGTGACAAGTCACTGCGTCAGTCACGTGTATACATCCATGATAGATACAGGGCTGGTACAAGGATTTCTGCTGCCCTGGGCAAAGGTCAATTTTGCCGCCCCCTCATTAAAGAAAATACAATCTCTCAGAGGTTTATTCACTAAACTTTGGATTGCAGTGAGTTTAATCCAAATTGCAAAGTTTAAGCAAAAACAGCTGAGCTGTGACTGTAGCCAAATTTTTGCCTAAATTTAGCCATATAATTTCCAGTTAGGTCTGCCTAATACACACATACTGCTTAATGCATACATCAATACACACACACTGCCTAATACCTACATCTATACACTGCCCAATACATGCATCTATACACACATATTGCCCAATACACGCATCCATAAACACACACTGCTTAATAACTACATCCATACACATATACTGCCAAATACATGCATCCATACACACACTGGCTAATACATACATCCATATACACATACTGCCCAATACATGCATCCATACACGCACTGCCTAATACCTACATCCATATACACATACTGCCCAATACATGCATTCATACACACATACTGCCTAATACATACATCTATAAACACACACTGCCAAATACCTACATCCATACACACAAACTGCCCAATACATGCACCCATACACACATACTGCCTAATACCTACATCCATACACACATACTGCCTAATACCTACATCCATACACAGATACTTCCCAATACATGCATCCATACACAGATACTGCCTAATACCTACATCCATACACACACTGGCTAATACATACATCCATATACACATACTGCCCAATACATGCATCCATACACGCACTGCCTAATACCTACATCCATATACACATACTGCCCAATACATGCATTCATACACACATACTGCCTAATACATACATCTATAAACACACACTGCCAAATACCTACATCCATACACACAAACTGCCCAATACATGCACCCATACACACATACTGCCTAATACCTACATCCATACACACATACTGCCTAATACCTACATCCATACACAGATACTTCCCAATACATGCATCCATACACAGATACTGCCTAATACCTACATCCATACACACATATTGCATAATACCTACATCCATACACACATACTGCCTTATACATGCATCCATACACACATACTGTCTAATAAATGCATCCATACACACATACTGTCTAATAAATGCATCCATACACACATACTGTCTAATAAAGGCATCCATACACAAATACTGCCTAATACCTACATCCATAAACATACACTGCCTAATACATACATCCATACTCCCACTGCCTAATACCTACATCCATACACGCATACTGCCTAAGACATCCATCCATATACACATCTAATACATACATTGTACATTGAATACATCATTTAATGCATAATCTATTGCAATAAATGATGTATTCAATGCATTTGGTGAATTTAAACTATAATAAGACTAGCACAGATAAACACACACACTGACAGATACACACACTGACAGATACACTCACTGACACACACACACACACACACACACACATACAGAAACTCACTGACAGACATACACTCACTGACACACACACACACACACACACACACACACACACACACACAGACATACACAAGCACACTCACTGACAGTCAAACACTCACACACTCACTGACACACACTCACACAATATTTTTTTAGGCCCACTCAGCCCCCTTACCTCCCTGGTGTCCAGTTTGGGGCAGCTTCTCACTCCTCCTGCCTCCTGCTTAGTATGCCAGGGCCGGAATGACGTCATATATATCACAGAGGCCACGCACGGGAGGATTGAGAAGCTGCAAGAAGAGCCTACCTCGCCGCCCACAGTGCCGCCGCCTGTCTCCTCTCTTCCGATCACTGCCATTTATCGGAAGAGCAGGCACCTGCCATCAAGGTAAGCAGGTCTTTCTTACCTATCAAGCACAGCTTCGGGGGTGCCCTATGGTGGCCAGATGGCCAGCTCCTGGGCCTCCTCTGAGAGGACTCCTCTCGGCACTCCCACCTTTGGGTGCCTGGAGGATCAGCCCGGCCCGGGGGGGGGGGGTTGCTCAAGTGCCTCTTGCCCAGTGCTGTGGCCCAACACAGGGGCAGCCCACCAGGAAACATCCTGGTGGATGCCCCCAGCCGGCAGATGCCCAAAGCGAATGACTAATTAGCCTAACGGTTGCGCCGGCCCTGGATATATATACATATCATGTCTAATTCTGATGGCATATGGAATAAGGTTCCACTTAAACATGGGGAATTGTCATAATTATTCTCTACAATTCAAACTTAGACAGCAGACATTCATGATGTAAAAAGCAAAACCTCAAGGGTGTCCTTAAACAAGTGACATAAAGGGGAAGTTTTCTACATTTTGCAAAATGTAGTTATTGTCAACTAAATTTATGAAAAATTACATCTGTATTTCAAAAGAAACCATGACGATATGCCATTGTCTTTAAAAAGTAAAGATGAGATAGGAAGAAAACTCATTGTCTAGCAATGTACACAACAGACGCATAGGGTGTGTGGATATTGTAGGTCTTCTACTGCAACAATGTGACTTGTATTGTTTAGAATAATTAGTTATTGCATACTTTAAAAAAACATCATATACTCAAACATAATGCACATTCCCTCAATTTCTACTATAGAAATGTTTGAATATATGCTCTCGATGTACCAGGAGGTTTATGAAGCATTCAGAATTGTGACAATGCACTTTATATTCAAAAACCTTCTCAACCACCAAAACAAATGTGAATCTGACGAGGGTGGTATCGCAAAGCGCTTTGATCAGACACTGTTTTGCTGGCCACCTGTCACTCAGAGCTTGTATTCTGCATTGGAAGTAGTTTTAAGCTGTATTACTCAGTTTGAACATTTTTTTTTCTTTTTCTGGAATGCATTTATATTATTAGGAATGTTAGTAGGTATATTTATTATCATTCCCCATTCATAGTGTTAGATATATTAAAAGTCAATTCATGACAAAGCATATATAAAGAAAAAAATCAAAACACATTTGCTTTAAAAAGTGAATTGAAGGTTTTGGTTTTATAGTCACATATTAGTCTGAATATATGGTTCCTACAAAGAATCCCTGCATTACCCCCTTGTTGCATGTCTTTTGTTGCTTTTATTTATTATGACACGGGCGATATAGTTTGGATAACAATCTGTTTTTTTTAACTCATACACTAAACACTACAGAAAAGAACAATCCTGACAGTTATTAGTGGGTTAACAGAGTTTATATAAAATCACACAGTGTACATTTTATAGCTATTTAATGTGAAAGTGAACCTGTCATGACAAATTCGAACATCAATCAGCCCCAAACGCATTGAATACATCATAAACCACAGATATACGTGATGTAGTCAAATAAAAATTATTTCATATAATCTCACTTCTCCAACGATCCGGTCCTCACCTTCTTGGTTCTTAGGTTTCTATAGCACCTACCTCCAGTATGCTATGCTCCGCCTGCCCTCTTCTTACAATTACCCTCTTGGGGTTGTTTTTCCAAGTAGGGCAAACCTCCTCTGTGATGCCAACACACTTAACTGACAGCATGCCAGCGTCTGAATGTAATGACATCAGTAGCTCCATTTCTATTCCTCCGGGTCAGAGCTATCAGTGCTGCGGTTGCTATGCTTGGGGAGCAGAACCACCTGCGGGAGGTCTCTTCTGCTCTCCCTGTCATTCACGTCTTCCTTACAGAGTCTATGTCAAATAATTGGTTGACAATTGGAAGAAAGACCTATTTTTAAAAAGGTTTTTCTCCCAGTCTACACAATTTGCTATCAAATCAGATAGCACTGTGTTTAGATAGAATGTTTTGCTCTTTAAAAAGAGCATAGGTTCTATCTAGCATGACAGCTACCCTTTAAGCGAACACAGAAACATGCCATAATTATGAATAAAACAGTAACACAGGCTAAACAATCAGCACTGATAATTATGTGGCGAGGACATCAGAAGTCAAGCTGGTGTCTGTATGCATGAAAGTGGTTATTTGCCATCTCTCATTGATGAGGTGTTTTCTCATTGTGCAAAGCCCGATCCTTGTGAGCGTCTAACAAGATGTTAAGTTCATGAAAGAAAATACTTGCACTGGCAGTGTACACCAAACTAGAGTTTAGAACTGTCTGAAGTTTCTTGTAACATAAAAAACACTTATTTTCCTTCTGAATACTTGTTTTCCTTTCCAGATCAATAGAAAGCCCAATTTATTCTGGGAAACTAAAAAAAAACTAATTTAAATAAACATTGTCTATCTACAAATCGTTCCTATGTGCAGTTCTATTTCTATTAATCCCTTGAAACCTATCACATCGTTTTTTGCAACTCATCAAAGTACATACACATTCATCTGTTAAAAGCAAGTTTTAATTTATTCTACAATATTAAAATATTTATTAATTTAAATTATCAACAAGGAGCCAGTATTATACGTTCTCTTTCATTAAGTTTTTATTATTTTTGATTGTAGATTTGTAGAAGAAACATATTCAATAAGGCATAGTAATCTCAAGGGCTGCACCGTTCCTGTGGAACTGGCTTCCCTCCTCCGTTAGATGCTCACCCAGTCTCCACTACTTCAAAAAATAGTTAAAAACCCACTTCTTCATAAAAGCGTATCAATTAAACTGTTAATAGCTCCTGACTGATTCCTCTTCTGCAACTGTCACTAGTCTAATACTATCCTTACCTTTTTGTGTCATTTTACCCCACTCCCTCTAGCATGTAAGCTCATTGAGCAGGGCCCTCAACCTCTCTGTTCCTGTGTGTCCAACTTGTCTGGTTACAACTACATGTCTGTTCGTCCACCCATTGTAAAGCGCTGCGGAATTTGATGGCGCTATATAAATAATAACATAATAATAATAATCTGAATTCTAACTACATCCACCATGCCCTTGCAAAGGCAATAAAAAACTAATTTAACAAACAACAAATATTAGATTGTATCTATAATAGTGTCACTTTGTCACAATGGAATTAATCAATGGTTTATTGGTTTATTCGTAAAAACCACAAGAAAAAAACACATGTTGGTAAATATTCAACAAATCAATGAAAATGTAATTTAGTACAAGATAGATCTACGTTTTCGTTATTGATGTTTACAAGTTTTTCATTTTGTTAAATCCAAATACCCCTTCATATTTATACAAGTAAAGACTATCTGCCTGGTAAAGCAATTACAATAGACTTATTTACTTTTTTTTCATATTGTTTATGTCCAATTTATAAAATGATATATCATTATATAACACAGATCCTATGTGTACTTTAATTAATTTAACATTTCAATGAAGAAAGTATGACTTTGAAAAGTTTGTAACTCATAAAATGTAAAGTTATTTAAAGTGTCCTTGGGGGGGAGTTTTCTTCTCCCCCAAATGTCATTAAATGTGTTAGATGTACGGGTGTATTTAGAAGTGGACATAATGTCCCTATGTGCAATGTTTGTTGGATCAATGTAGGCTACAAACCACTAACATAAAGAAGGGTAAAATGAAACGAGATGATTATTGTCACAATCAAGTTTATTTAGTGCATTATGTAGCCAATAATTAAAATAAATACATTTTACCATAATTAAAACAAATAAATACATTATTCTAAATTTGGATGTTTCTCTCTTGCAGATTTTCTGAAAACATTTGACTTTTATGCCAATACTTTTCTTTCATATTAGGAGCCATGGTGGACGTTCTGATCTTCCGCTCAAAGCAATGAGCAAAACAGTTCACTTAAGGTCATGACTTGATATTTGCGCACATGGACACAGTTTCTCTCATTGGAATAAATGAATGCCCCTATAGTTCGCGTTCTTTTCCAAGATGCTTTCACAGACAAGTATAACGGTAAAGATACTGGCAAACAAAACTAATATTGGGATACGTATGAGACATTTTCTACATTTTACATACTAGTAAAAAAAAATGCATTTGCAGTGTCCCTTTAATTACCTGTCTATGGAAAATGTTTTGTGTGGAATAGCAATGAATACTACATAATAACAAGCGGTAGTGACTCAATTAAACACCAATAAACATATCCAACGTACAGACTGCGGAATCGTGAAATCCAGTTGTTGACATTAAATAGCGTTTGATTCAGTTACCTTTCTATTAACTCTTTCTGCACCATTTGTGAGGGCTTAATGCATAGAGCATGGTGCTCATGATAAACTCTGACAGGTTGGGATCATCTGCATTCTGCATTATTTACCAGAGAGCAGAAAAGAACAAGGAACAAGACCTGCCAAGCTGCCTGTCAAACTGCAAATGTAGTGTCAATGTATCTCAGCAGGTATGTGTCTAAACCAGCAGGCCTTGTCTACATTGGTGAGAAATGTATTTTAGCACAATAACTATGAATGTAACATACACAGTTAACCGTTGATGGAAATGTAAAAAATGTGCATTGCGCACTTGCAGAAGGATTTATCGAGTAAGCTGCATATTGTAATAGAAAAAAAAATGCACCAGGTTGGAGGTTACAAATGTTTCAAGTGTCATAAAAATGTTATCCTCTATTTTTATGTTGATTTATTTAAGATTGCATTTTTATTATTTGCAATCTTTTTTAGCACACCCCATTTTTTCCCAACCCAATGGCATTGTAATAGTGACTGCTTTAGAATATAGGTAATAGGTCATTCAAGAAGTGAAGGGAAAGCTAAAGAACAACATACATAATTTAGTAAAACTATACATGAAATAATGCGATGAGATAATTTATGAAAGAGATTTTATATTGATAGGAATATGAAAGAGAGACATATTGATTATTGATTTGGGGAGGGCAATCTGTGATATTTCATAATGCAGCCTTTTTCAATTTCTGTTAGATAATGCAATTTTAATATAATCTGAGATTAAACATTTACTAAAAAGATATCTGCAGTACTTAGTATGTAAAAAAAATAGACTTGTCAACCACTTTTATTAGATTATTTTTTCCATCATATACACTAACACTGTGTATGCATATCCATAAAACTAATGTATTTGAACTTTATTTAAGTAATAATAATATCAGTAAAACAATGTTGTAAATAATTATTCATACATTTATCCAGGAAAAAATACGGTTTAGTAGTAGATTTTCAGACAGATGGTACTTATCTTCTACTAGGCTACAATGTATTCACCCATCTTACTCTTCTTTGTTCATTTGAGATTGTGGAGCTACTGACTCCTATGTTTCGTGGCACAACTTTGGAGGTGAGTGTTCAGAGAACTTTGTGTGGCTTTTAGGGCTGACATCTAACTTAAGACTTAGATGGACTTACTTAATTGCCCATATCCACTGAAAGATTTGCCTTTACTGGCTAAAAAAACACATTTTTCAAATCTGCGAAGCTACTAGACTATGCATTATCAAAACTGACCTCCCTCCCTACTGTCTCACAAGGTAACGTATGGTATAACATAAGTGGCTAACATGGACAAGATGATGACTTCCCTACAGGGAACTTTGACCTAATTTTTATAAAATCTGGGCAGAGGACAGCCAGGATAGAGTCTCACTCTGGGGAGGCTGTCCATCACCACTTTTTTGCCTTACGATACTTTCATCACTTCCCCTACCATTTTTTCGTTCTCTTCCTTTATGATCCCTCATAATCCACCATATCCTCCATTCATCCACTATTTTAGTCCTCTCGTTCACCTTTCTTGCTCTGAGAGACCATTTTAGTGGAAATACTGGAGTTGACTGCTGTTTTCTTTGTAAATGTTTACTTCCTGGACCACTATGTTCCCTGGAGTCCTTCACAATATCATGTGTTAACATACTGTTATAATTCGAGTGGCACTGTAAATTCCTCATTTGCAATTGCATTACAATTGTATTACACTTGTCTCCTGAATAAAATGTTATTGAAAAAAGAGTAGAGTTTTATTTTCTTGCATTTGCATATAGGAGACAGCACTGTTAGATAACTGTTCCAGTAAATCACAAGGTTTCTTTCTTGACGTATAGGCTGACACTTAACGTATAGACTGAAACTTAATGCAACAACAATAAAGTTAGATAAGATTCTTTCAACTTATCTCTCTGTATGTAAAATGTTTAGATGGTACATGACTAGCCCTTACTACTCACTGCTTTTATAGCATGCTGGCATGGGTAACTGAATCCTACCACCACTACCGACTTCAAGCAGCAGTCCATGGCTGTCCAAAGACATGCTTCAGGACTTGATATTCTTGCTTTGGGAGCACAGAACATCATGGCTGCTTTTTGTTATGATGGATTAGTACATCTAGCTATTGGGGGTCCGGTGGCATGAAGGGTCCCACAAAACCCACAACTACTCATTCTTTTTACTGATGCTGTAGCATGGTTTGACTGTCTCCATCTCTGATGCTTTGACAAGTGATATAGTTATGCAGTGGGTATAACTTTGGGTCTATTTGGGCCTGTTTCAGTTTGCAGTTTTCGGTATGCTTGTATAGGCTATGGTGGCTAATTCATCCAAAAATCTGAATCCTTTCCAATTGGATCATCTAGAACTGCTGAATATGTGGATTGTTAGGTGCTGCTAAGGTCGAAAACACTAGGTGGCGATCTTTGATAAATTAGGTGAGGGCTTTAAAGAACAAACAGAATAATGTATCAGGGATAATATGAATAGAATGTTGATGATGAGGATGCTGGGAGTTGTAATTCATCTAGCAGAGGTTTCTATAAGAGACCATGCGCTATTTTGAAGAAACTTTAAAATTTTAAACATTAAGCTGATGGAAGCTAGTAAGAAGACACAACACAACACACAGGTCATTCTAGTAGAAGCAAAGGATTTAAAGGGAAACTATAGTGCCAGGAAAACAAACTCATTTTAATAATCCCTTCTCTCACTTCTGTCACTTACATTGGTCCAGCGCCGATGTCCCTCGGCACTGGCACAGCTCCCCCCATGCTCCTCCCCCCGCCGATGTCAGCCAGGGGAGCCTAATGCGCAATGCTTTCCTATGGGGATTCTAGTGACGCTGGAAGTCCTCATGCGTAGCGTGAGGACATACAGAGTTATTTAGGTGACTAGAAGTCGACTATTCACCCGGAAGTTCCTCTAGTGGCTCCCTGGTAGACAGACACTAAAGAAGGAGTTAACCCTAGCAGGTAATTATTGCAGTTTGGGAGTTTTCACCGAGACCACGTTAATGAGCTGAAGTTTTCTAGGTGTCCCTTTAAGGTTAGCTTTGGCTGGGGAATTCCTAAAAAGATTACATCTATTAGGCATTACAGTAATTTAACAATAAGGGTCAATGCAAAATATATCCTTAGGGTTGTTCACTAAAGTGAGGATTCAAAGTGAAAGCATAGCTAACTTACAGTGCTGATTTTGAACGTTTGCCCACTGACAAAGAAATGATCAGTCTATAATTTTAATGGTAGGTGTATTTTAACAGTGAGAGACAGAATAACAAAAAAAAAAAAAAAATCCAGAAAAACGCATGTCAATAAAGTTATAAATTGATTTGTATGTCAATGAGTGAAATAAATATTTGACCCCTTCGACTTAGTACTTGGTGGCAAAACCCTTGCTGGCAATCACAGAGGTCATACGTTTCTTGTAGTTGGCCACCAGGTTTGCACATCTCACGAGGGATTTTGTCCCACTCCTCTTTGTAGATCCTCTCCAAGTCATTAAGGTTTCGAGGCTGATGTTTGGCAACTCGAACCTTCAGCTCCCTCCACAGATTTTCTATGGGATTAAGGTCTGGAGACTGGCTACGCCACTCCAGGACCTTATTGTGCTTCTTCTAGAGCCACTCCTTTGGAATCTGATTGATTGCTTATGTGGACAGGTGTCTTTATACAGGTAATGAGCTGAGATTAGGAGCACTCCTTTTAAGAGAGTGCTCCTAATCTCAGCTCGTTACCTGTATAAAAGACACCTGGGAGCCAGAATTCTTGCTGATTGATAGGGGATCAAATTCTTATTTCATTCATGGACATGCAAATCGATGGATTTTTTTTTTTGTTTTGTTATTCTGTCTCTCACTGTTAAAATAAACCTACCATTAAAATTATAAACTGATCATTTCTTTGTCAGTGGGCAAATATTCAGTACAGCATGTTTCCAGTTTGGCTATTTTTACCTTAATTTGAAATTCACTTTGAAATCTCACCTTGTATAAATAAGTGGAGCATGTTAAAAACGGTATGATCATTCTAGATTAGTTCACATTTGCTCTTAGTAACTAATAAAAAACAAAAAGTGCACCTTTAAAAAATGTTTCCTGCAGATTGTGGCTTTTATTGCTCTATCGTGATGTTATATCCGGCTGTCTACACTGTTTGCAGATGGCTGCTTCTTTAGGATATCCCGATGAACCAGTCAACTGTGAGATGAGTAGACATGACAACACGCAGAGCACATGGCAACAAAACAACAACATGCAACCGCTGAGATTTAAAGGGGATTTTCAATAAATTAGCATTTTGTGAGTGGCAGCTGTTTGTGCATTCCTATTTGCACAATATATTAGGTATGTATAATCATTTCTAAACTACTAAACAAAGCATACCTTGATGAACAAGACGAGAATGATCAAAAATAAATGTTTTAAGAGCTCCACTTTTCATAATTTGGATGTTTCCTCCTCTTTTGTGCGTTCTCCACTTTTCGGGGATGATATTTGAAAGAAAGGTGCACTAATTTTATAGCGGCTCAATAATATATCCGTAGATGTATAAAGGTATTGAACAAACAAATGTTTTATTTTTGTGCTTCTTGCAAACTGACTTTTAATACAATGCAGGATACATTTGCCTTTGAATTTGCAGTAGTTTACTCTATATTTATCTTACATATTTGATATTTTGTAACAGGGTTTTTGTTCAGTGCAGATAAAGCCATATGAAATGGTTTGGTTTCACTGTTTTGTTAATTTGTATTTGGTGTTTTAAATTTTAACATTTTTTACCTATTCTGATATATTTGGAGGTATAATTCTTAGATGAATAAGTGGTCTTCTGATATCTTTGTTGGATATAAAAATCTGTCTTTATGTTAGGATTGCTCTATTATTTTTCATATTTCACCACTGATGTGGATCTCATTCTCCAGACGTGGACCCTGTATCCACTGTGCCTAGAGGGGTATCAGAGACACCCAAAGAAGGTCAAAATGATTGTTGCTATATCTCAATTGTCGAGGCAACTTGACAGTATTTTGGTTCTGGACTGCCTTGATGGGTGGGATCAGTTTGATATGCAAATGGTATAGTTCCTCTTTGTTATGGCACAAGTAAGCAAAAACATGTTGAGACCTGAGTCATGACTAACCGAAGGGCAAGCTACTGAGTTTCTCTTAGCTTTTGCCTGTTCTCTGAGTTCTCATATTCTGTGTTTTTTGTATATATATTTTGTTTATATATATATATATATATATATGTATATATATATGTGTGTGTATATATATATATATATAAAATATATATATATATATATATATATATATATATATATATATATATATAATATTGACAGGTATAAGGGTACAATTCACTAAGTGCATTGCCAGATGAAAGTATTTCTGTACTTCCTACCTCCCCCTGGAGGTGTACTAATGGGCTGTGGAGCAGGTTTCACAAAGCACCCCCTACCACCAGAGCATGTACCTACCTACTGGGCACATTCCTTGCGGAGGTTGACTGCTATGTCACTGACCTGTCAGTGGGCTGCAAGTATCACTCTGCACTGAAGCTGCTAGGATCACTCTCACGGGCCCAATACTACTGCTAAAGTTAGGATATTATGTCACCCCAGCCAAGTCATCATTACAGGGCTGCAGGGAGATAGACAATCAGTACAACAACTGATCCTTGCAGCTCCTCACTGGACACCAGGGGTGAGGGTGGGTGGACCTCACTGTTAATAAACAAATAAATAACGTGTGCATAAATATGTGTGTGTTTGAGTCAGTGTGTGTGTACATAAATGTGTGTGTGTGTTTATGAATGCGTGTATGTATAAGTCTGTGTGGGATTCTGTTTGCGTGTGTATAAGTATGATATAAGTATAAGTCTGTGTGTTTGAGTATCAACATGTATGTCTGTACAGTATCTCACAAAAGTGAGTACACCCCTCACATTTTTGTAAATATTTTATTATATCTTTTCATGTGACAACACTGAAGAAATGACACTCTGCTACAATGTAAAGTAGTAAGTATACAGCCTGTATAATGGTGTAAATTTGCTGTCCCCTCAAAATAACTCAACACACAGCCATTAATGTCTAAACTTTGGGCAACAAAAGTGAGTGCACTGCTTTACATTGTAGTAGAGTGTCATTTTTTCAGTGTTGTCACATAAAAATATATAATGAAATATTTACAAAAACATGGTGTGTGCTTTTGTGAGATACTCTATATGTGTCCATGTGTGTGTACATGAATGTATAAGTGTACATGTATGTAAGTACACGTGAATATGGTGTGTGTGTGTGTATATGTGTTTGTATGTATATGAATATGTATATGAATGTTAGTATGTGCATGTGAGGTGGTTCAGAATGCCGCAGAGTGAGAAACCTTTTTTACAGTACAGGGTGTGGGGGCTCAATAAAATCTCACCCCATGTGCTATGTAACCTAAGTGTGTCTCAGCTTCCTACGTTGACCATAAAAAAAAAATATTTGTACATTGTGTGCACATCAATACAGCTCCTCTCCAGCACAAAAGGATAACCACACACCTGCTTGGCTGATCCCTGATCCAATCTTATAAGTGATGCTAATGATGTGGGCTGCACTGCATTACACTTTAAACCTTGTTGGTTAGAGCTTTATGGGATAGGATCCGTTTTCATAGACCAAAATAAGAGGCATCTGATTGTTGGACGTTCTTACTGGTCCAGGTAGGACTCTTTTCTTTTTGCCTGTGGAAGCACAGGTGCAACAGAAACTATCAAGGTGGGAATCTTTAAAGGGACTCTCCAGTGCCAGGAAAACAACAAGTTTCCTGGCACTGCAGGTCCCCTCTCCCTCCCACCACCCATCCTCTGTTGCTGAAGCGGTGAAAACTCCTTCAGTGACTTACCTGAGACCCCCGCTGGTGGTTTCGGGTCGCCGCCACTCCTCCCTTTCATGACGTCAGCCGGTGGGGAAGACTGATCCCGCCCGCCAGCTGAGGAGACCTAATGCGCATGTGCGGCAATGTCGCGCATGCGCATTAGAGCTCTCCATAGGAAAGCATTGAAAAGGCTTTTCAATGCTTTCCTATGGGGAATTGAGCAACGCTGGAGGTCCTCACACAGCCTGTGCTATGAAGCAGGAAGTGCCCTCTAGTGGCTGTCTAGTAGACAGCCACTAGAGGAGGAGTTAACCCTGCAAGGCAATTATTGCAGTTTATGAAAATGGCAATAATTACAGTTGCAGGGTTAAGGGTAGTGGGAGTTGGCACCCAGACCACTCCAATGGGGAGAAGTGGTCTGTGTGCCTGGAGTGTATATGTATATGAGTATATGATGCATTACAAATGGAGGTCACATAAACAGGGCTATTCACTAATGTGACAATTAAAAATGAATTTCAATTTTGAGGCCAAAGATGATGAACTAGAAGCATAACTGCCTTAGAGAATGTTTCCAAATCGTCTATTTTAACCTTGAATTTTAAATTCACTTTGAATTCTCACTTCAGTGAATAAATCTATGTATTTAATTATAATTCACGTTCATATTTAATGAGTTGAAAACCTTTTTCATTAGTTCATTCAAAGGTGTTTTTTTTTTTGTTTTGTTTATATCATTAGACAATTGTCATACATGGTAACGGCTCCACGATAGTTTTTCCCATATCGGTCCTCAAGCTCCAACAAGGATTCCGAATTTAAGAATTTCCCAATTCTGTCAAGTTACAGATAAAAACCTTGAAAGTAAAGTCATT